>NC_037677.1:98751079-98848699 GCF_003255815.1 Theropithecus gelada
TTTTTTTTTTTTTTTTTTTTTTTTTTTTTTTTTTTTTTTTTTTTTTGAGACAGGGTCTTGGTCTGTCACTCAAGCTGGAGTGCAGTGGCGTGATCTCAGCTCACTACAGCCTCCGCCTCCGGGGTTCAAGTGATTCTCCTGCCTCAGCCTCCTGAGTACCAGGGATTACAGGCGTCTGTCACCACACCCGGCTAGGAGACGGGGTTTCTCCATAGATAGTACATTGCTAAAGTAAAGAGAGTGAGCTTTTTTTTTTTTTTGGCAGATGGAGGTCTTGCTGTGTTGCTCAGGCTGGTCATGAAATCCTGGCATCCAGTGATCCTCCTGTCTCAGCCTCCCAAAGTGCTGAGATAACAGGCATGAGCCACTGTGCCCAGTCAAAAGTGATTTATTTATTTATTTATTTTTTTGGAGATAGAGTCTTACTGCAAGCTCCGCCTCCCAGGTTTACGCCATTCTCCTGCCTCAGCCTCCCGAGTAGCTGGGACTACAGGCGCCCGCCACCTCACCCGGCTAGTTTTTTGTATTTTTTAGTAGAGACGGGGTTTCACTGTGTTAGCCAGGATGGTCTTGATCTCCTGACCTTGTGATCTGCCCGTCTCAGCCTCCCAAAGTGCTGGGATTACAGGCTTGAGCCACCGCGCCCAGCCGAGTCTTACTCTTGTTGCCCAGGCTGGAGTGCAGTGGCGCGATCTCAGCTCACTGCAACCTCCGCCTCCTTGGTTCAAGCGATTCTCCTGCTTCAGCCTCCCAAGTAGCTAAGATTACAGACATGTGCCATCACACTGGGCTAATTTTTGTTTTAGTAGAGAGGGGGTTTCACTGATTTGGCCAGGCTGGTCTCAAACTCCTGACCTGTTGATCAGCCTGTCTCAGCCTCCCAAAGTGCTGGGATTACAGGCATGAGCCACTGTGACTGGCTGATTTTTTTTTTTTTTTTTTTTTTTAAGGACTTTGGTCAATATAGATTGGTGGGCAGGGGGTTAGATGGTGCCACAAACATGATAATAGCCCAAGTTTTTTAGATGAGAAATTGGGAAATCCACAAACAGAATATTTTTCTCCTGATTTATGCACGTAGCAAAAGTTTTATGAAGATGTAACATTTATACCAAATTTAGTAATTATGTATATAACAGGCCACATTTAATGAAAGCATAACCAGGATAAAATAATTTCCTTACCCAGCTCTTTTTCTTCTACAGACACAGCAGGATGCCAATGCCTCTTCCCTCTTAGACATCTATAGCTTCTGGCTCAAGTAAGCCTTTCCTGTTCCATTTTGGCTATTTCTCCCCCAAGGTGGGCTGGGCTATGTTTCTTGGTTTGGGAAGATTCCAGTCTCCTAGAAATTGGTCTAATCTACCTTAGCAGGTCTGCCAAGGCCCCAGAGCGAAAGTTACAGGCAAATGGACCAGTGGCTAAGAAAGCTAAGAAGAAGGCCTCATCCAGTGACAGTAGTGAGGACAGCAGCGAAGAGGAGGAGGAAGTTCAAGGGCCTCCAGCAAAGAAGGCTGGTAAGGCAAAGTAGCGGGTGGGCTTGGTGGTGCCAGGAAAATAATTTACAGCCTGCTTGTTTCACATGGGTGATTCTTACTGGGACCTGTGTTTTTGTTCAGCTGTACCTGCCAAGCGAGTCGGTCTGCCTCCTGGGAAGGCTGCAGCCAAAGCATCAGAGAGCAGCAGCAGTGAAGAGTCCAGTGATGATGAGGAGGAGGAGGACCAAAAGAAACAGCCTGTCCAGGTTTGCAGCTCTGGGAAGAAAAGGGGGTTTAAGGATTGGAAAGGAAGAAACCAAAATCTTGGCCTCTAACTTGTAACCAAGGAGTGATGCCGGCAATACAATAGGTGATTATGAGGAAGAAAATCTGGGGATTTTCAGAGAGCTGATAAAAATATGAGATCTGGAAGGGATTTGTGAGGTTGAGGTCAGGCTTGGAATCTAGAGGAAATTAAACCCATTCTGCTTGAGGAGTTTGGGTTCTTCTGGGACACTATTCAGGGCTCCAAGAATAAGAGAGTGTGTTTTCTTGGGAGCTTTGGCAGGATATGGCAGGAACAGGGCCAATGTATCAAGTGGCTGAACTTTGTTGTTTCTTAAGAGTTTTTTGCCCTTTCCATATCCTGTCCTTAGCTTTCTCTTGCTCTTACTGCTGCATTAAGCCCCTAAAAATAAAAGGAACATAGGATGCCCTTTGGGTACCTGGAAGCTTTTGTTGATTTCTCTCCTTGTGTCTTTTCTAACAGAAGGGAGTTAAGCCCCAAGCCAAGGCAGCCAAAGCTCCTCCTAAGAAGGCCAAGAGCTCTGATTCTGATTCTGACTCAAGCTCCGAGGATGAGCCACCAAAGAACCAGAAGCCAAAGATAACACCTGTGGCAGCTAAAGCTCAGGCTAAAGCCCCTCCCAAACCAGGTACTGTTTCCGTTCCCAAGAGGCTGGGCTGGGAACCAGATTGCTCTGGGGACTGGTGTTAAAACTGCTGATTTGGCACAGGGGTGAAATGGTACTGGTTGTTGAACTGGAGGTATTGATTACTGGTCTTTTAATTTTAAAGGTTTTACTAATAACAAGATTTCATAGGAGCTAGTAAATAGAGAAACAGTTATTGCAGCAAGGAAAAATGTATATTTTTAAAAATGATATCCATTTGGTATTTTTTTGTGACATTTCATAGACATTTTATGTTCTTACACATCCCATTCCACTGTAACCACTTAAATATCTATTTGTTGTGCTTTTCACTGCCTTTTTTATTCTTGTACGTCATTCTATGAGACAAATGAGAATTTTTCTTTTTTTCTGTAACTTGAGGGTTAGGTTATTTCTCTGAATGGAGGTTGAAGTGAAAGATTTTAGAGGGCATATTGAGATTATTTATGTCATCTTTTCTTAGTTTTATTCCTGCCATGGGATAGGAAAGGCATCCTTTGATATGGTAAACCATGGCATTCTCCTTGATGGCTGCTCTAAAGTTGAAAGAATTGGTGGACTCCTGGTCAGGCACAGTGGCTCACGCCTATAATCCCAGCACTTTGGGAGGCTAAGGCAGGCAGATTGCTTGAGGTCAGGAGTTCAAGACCAGCCTGGCCAACATGGCGAAACCTTGTTTCTACCAAAAATAAAAAAACTAGCTGGGCATGGTGGTGGGCACCTGTAATCCCGGCTACTCCGGAGGCTGAGGCAGGAGAGTTGCTTGAACCACTGCACACTGCTCTGTGCGACAGAGTCAGAGCCAGACTCCGTCTCAAAAGAAAAAAAAAAGGGGGGGAATTGGTGGACTTCTAAGTTCTCTGCTCATAGGAAGGAGGTTTTTCATGGTCCTGACTTGCCCTATTACTCCTTACTCTTTCTTTTTCTTGGGTATTCCAGCTCGAGCAGCACCTAAAGTAGCCAATGGTAAAGCAGCCAGTAGCAGCAGCAGCAGCAGCAGCAGCAGTAGCAGTGATGACTCAGAGGAGGAAAAGGCAGCAGCCACCCCCAAGAAGGTCTGGGCCATAACTTCGGTCAGGGAAGAGGTGACCAGGGTGGGATGTGTGTGTGTCTCCATTCCCTGGCAGGATTGGTTGGATCAGCATTTTCCTGTGGTAATCAGTTTTCTTTCCAATGCAGACTGTACCTAAAAAGCAAGTTGTGGCCAAGGCCCCAGTGAAAGCAGTTGCCACCCCTACCCAGAAGAGTTCCAGCAGTGAGGATTCCTCCAGTGAGGAGGAAGAGGAGCAAAAAAAACCCCTGAAAAATAAACCAGGTGACTGGACATGGAGAGTGAAGCTGTATGACTGTGGTCAGGGCCCAGCTGCAGTAATCACATGGACCTCTCCACAGAGCTGCTTGAGCGTCCTCATGACATGACAGCTAGCTTCTTCCAGTACTAGTGATCTGGGAAAGCAAGGAGGAATCTCCAGTGCCTTGTATAACTTAGACTCAGAAGTGACACCGTGTTCTGTTAGAACTGAGTCCATGATTCTGGCCTATACTCAAGGGGAATTAAGCTTCATTTCTAGAAGAAAGTAGTATCAAAAAAATTTGTAGACATATCTTAAAACCATCATACTATCCTTTTTAAACAGGTCCCTACAGTTCAGTCCCCCCACCTTCTGCTCCCGTACCAAAGAAGTCTCTGGGAACCCAGCCTCCCAAGAAGGCTGTGGAGAAGCAGCAGCCTGTGGAAAGCAGTGAAGACAGCAGTGATGAGTCTGGTGAGTCAGAGGGATGCAGCCTCCCCTCAGTGTGGGTCTGGCGAAGGGGATGAGGAATAAGGGAGAGAGAAAGCCTTCCATCCCTCCATTGTTTTTTGCTTAAAGCAAGACAGAGCTATGGCTCTGTGTGTGTCTGCATTCTTTTTATTGCTGTCCTGGTTGGGTTGGGACTCTGGACCCAGCATAATGCTACAGGTTCTCCTCAGATTCAAGTTCTGAAGAAGAGAAGAAACCCCCAACTAAGGCAGTCGTCTCTAAAGCAAACACTAAACCACCTCCAGCAAAGAAAGCAGCAGAGAGTTCTTCAGACAGCTCAGGTAAGGCATATGGAGGCCCTCAGTTCAGTGAAATGCTCTCAGGCAGCTGCTAAGGGCTCCCCTGAATCTGAATTGGGGAGCTGTTGATCCCATCCCTCTGTGTCTAGACTCTGACAGCTCTGAGGATGTTGAAGCTCCTTCCAAGCCAGCTGGTACCACCAAGAATTCTTCAAATAAGCCAGCTGTCACCATCAAGTCACCTGCAGCAAAGCCAGCTGCAACCCCCAAGCAATCTGTGGGCAGTGGCCAGAAGCCTCCGATGAGAAAGGCTGACAGCAGCTCCAGTGAGGAAGAGAGCAGCTCCAGTGAGGAGGAGAAGAAAAAAAAGACGGTGGCCACCACTAAGCCCAAGGCGACTGCCAAAGCAGCTCCGCCTCTGCCTGCCAAGCAGGCTCCTCAGGGTAGTAGGGACAGCAGCTCTGATTCAGACAGCTCCAGCAGTGAGGAGGAGGAGGAGGAAGAGAAGACAGCTAAGTCTGCAGTTAAGAAGAAGCCACAGAAGGTAGCAGGAGGTGCAGCCCCTTCCAAGCCAGCCTCTGCAAAGAAAGGAAAGACTGAGAGCAGCAGCAGTTCTTCCTCTGATGACTCCAGTGAGGAGGAGGAAGAGAAGCCCAAAGGCAAGGACTTTCCCAGACCACAAGCCCCCAAGGCCAATGGCACCTCTGCACTGACTGCGCAGAATGGAAAAGAAGCTAAGAACAGCGAGGAAGAGGAAGAAGAAAAGAAAAAGGCAGCAGTGGCAGTTTCCAAATCAGGTCTGTACCCAGTAAACATGCCCTCTGGGTTTTGTCCCCCCAAATCAGGGTGGGATATACTCTTTGAGAGTAGGGTAGTGAGAGGAGGCCCACCACTGGGCTTCCAGTTGTGGAAACTGGGAGGAAGAACAGGAAACTGGTCTTCTTTTTTTTTAATAGAATCTTACTCTGTCACCCAGGCTGGGGTGCAATGGCATGATCACGGCTTGTGCAGCCTTAACTTCATGGGCTCAGGTGATCTTTCCACCTTAGCCTCCTGAGTAGCCGGGACTACAAGCATGCACCACCATGTCTGGCTCATTTTTTAACTTTCTATAGAAACAGAATCTCACTATATTGCCCTGGCTGATCTCAATTTCCTGGGCTCAAGCAATCCTCCTACCTTGGCCTCCCAAAATGCTGGGGTTACAGTTGTGAGCCACTGCACTTGGCCTGAGTCTGGCTTTTTGTTTTGTAGGTTCATTAAAGAAGCGGAAGCAGAATGAGGCTGCCAAGGAGGCAGAGACTCCTCAGGCCAAGAAGATAAAGCTTCAGACCCCTAACACATTTCCAAAAAGGAAGAAAGTAAGTTGTCTCACTTTCCTCTCAGGAACCAGCTCTTTAAAAGTAGAAAAATCTAGGATCATCTTGACAGCTCTGCCTGGCATGACCTGGCACATGTGTCCATGTGTATCACTCAGAAGAGCTGTTACATGACCACTCTGTCTTTCATTTCCTACTTCATTCTTCTGTAGGGAGAAAAAAGGGCATCATCCCCATTCCGAAGGGTCAGGGAGGAGGAAATTGAGGTGGATTCACGAGTTGCAGACAATTCCTTTGATGCCAAGGTGAGAGAGAGATCTGTGCCATTCTTGAGAGGGAGGATAGGTAGTGTCAGAGGGGATAGCTCTTGGTTCAGGTTGGTGGGAATCTTCTCTGGGTTCAGGTTACCTTGAGCAAGAAGTAGAAAGAATAAAGTGACAGGGCCCTGGCGTGGTCCTCCTCTGTGTTAATCCCCCTCTCTACTTACCAGCGAGGTGCAGCCGGAGACTGGGGAGAGCGAGCCAATCAGGTTTTGAAGTTCACCAAAGGCAAGTCCTTCCGGCATGAGAAAACCAAGAAGAAGCGGGGCAGCTACCGGGGAGGCTCAATCTCTGTCCAGGTCAATTCCATTAAGTTTGACAGCGAGTGACCTGAGGCCATCTTTGGTGAAGCAAGGGTTATGATCGGAGACTACTCACTTTCTCCAGTGGACCTGGGAACCCTAATCTCTCTAGGTGAGGGTCTCAATGAGGACAGAAGTTTAGGGTAGGTCCTAAGACTTTACAATGTAACATCCTCTCTGGTCCTTTTCTCAGTTCCTAGTTTTGTACAGACTTGTTTTTGAGTGTTGAGTAGCGGGGACAAAATAAGGGAATGTTGTTTTTAAAGAAAATTCATTTTCATTGTTGTCTCCTTACTTTTCTGTGAAAGTCCACATACTGAGAAATTTGTATATTTTATATTAAATCATTTCCTATTGATTTTTGTTGTGATTTTCAAAGGTGGATTCCCACAGATAAAATCTTGGCTGTGGCCCAAAACGTAAAGGGTCAGGTGTGACTTTTTATAATTGGAAGAAAATTCTGCCTTTGTGAGTGCACATGTCCACATTTCATCCCTCCTTCCATCAAAAACCTAGAGAGGGGCATTAAAGAATTATTGATGTATATGCAATGTCTGTTAAGCATGCAGTATGTATTTCATCTTCATTATTGGGTCTGGGACTGAAGTTTTTAGCCAGCATGGACCTGACCTACTTTTTGGGATAAAATTCACTGTTTTGTTACAGGCAGAATTCTGGTGTGGCATGTGCCATGGGGTAATACTGAATAAATTTTTTTTCTGTAATTTTATCATTACATGATGTTTGCAAAACATGCTTTGTTTTTTAATTTGAAAGCAAACTTTTCTACTGTTGAAAGACATTTTTTGACAACTTCACCCTTCCTAGTATTGAGTACTAAGTTGAGGACTGCATCTTCTCGTTTTTTTACAGTATAGAGAACAAAATGACATTAGTTTGAAAAATACATATCACTTGGTATCGCTGTCTTGGTTGCAGTGGTGATACAGAATTGGTTTCATTAATTCCTACATGGTTGGGAATCACTGATCAAGAAAGTGGGGGAAAAAAAAAAAACGTTAAAACCTCAATCCTCAGTAGGAAGGTAGATTACATTAGGTGAAATTGTAGGTAATTATGTATGTGCTAATGGGGTTGGAAAGAACCTTACAGAGCATATTACCTGATAAACTTGAGTGGAGTGGGTTTGGGAGAACAAACTAATAGGATTATTGTGTCTCGTAGTTGGTACCTGGGAGCAATTGACATGCCCCCTTCAGAACCTTAACTGTTAGTAACAGTGGCTGTAACAACACAAACCAGTGACCAGAGATAGAGCTCTTAGGCCAAGCTAGCCTGACGGTATGGCTGAAGGAAGTGACTGAGCAGTGGTGGTACTCAGCCAGACCAAGATGGAGAGGGAAGAGTCCACAGCTTTCTGGAGGCTAAGGCGTTCTGGTGGTAGAAAAGTGTGCCCCAAGCCTTCATGGATGAGTTACAGGTCTTAAAATTAGTCTCCTCTTGTTTGGATTCCATACTTGCTAAATAACCTGATAATAACCTGGTTTTCCATGTTAACTGCCTCTAGGAAGAAAATGTACTGTTCATGCTGACACAGATATTTCAGTCTGCATGGTAAAAGTTCTACATCTTACTACAAAATAATAAACTGGCTGGTTTATAATGTGTCTTGGGAGTTTTATTATTGTGAGTCTAAACCCCTACCACACCCTACTCAAACCAGAAAAACTTTGGTGCCAGTTATAGGGGTCTGGACCTGTGATTTCACTGCAGAGGCTTTTTGGCAGCAGCTTGCAGGGTTTTCTTGGCCACAGCTTGTCTCACGGTGCCTTTTCCAGGCTATATTCTAGCCTGTGCATAGTCCAAATTGGGGGTTGGCAAAATGGCCTATGGGTCAAATCCAGCCCATGGCTTGTTTTTATATTACCTAGGAACTAAGAATGGTTTTTACATTTGTAAAGGTCTTTTAAAAAGAGAGAATATGTGACAGAGATCTTATCAATGGCCCACAAAGCCTACGATATTTAGGATGTGGCCCTTTACAGAAGAAGTTTGCCAATTCCTGGTCTAAATCAGCAATTCCGAAGACATCAGCTGAAAATTAGAATCATCTGGGGAACCTAGAAACATGGATACTTGCAAATCAAAACCACAAAGAGATACCATCTCACACAGTTAGAATGACCATCATTAAAAAGTCAGGAAACAAGTACTGGAGAGGATGTGGAGAAATAGGAACACTTTTACACTGTTGGTGGGACTGTAAACTAGTTCAACCATTGTGGAACACAGTGTGGTGACTCCTCAAGGACCTAGAACTAGAAATACCATTTGACCCAGCCATCCCATTACTTGGTATATACCCAAAGGATTATAAATCATGCTGCTATATAAAGACACATCACACATATGTTTATTGTGGCACTATTCACAATAGCAAAGACTTGGAAGCAACCCAAATGGCCATCAATGGATAGACTGGATTAAGAAAATGTGGCACATATACACCATGGAATACTATGCAGCCATAAAAAAGGATGAGTTTGTGTCCTTTGTAGGGACATGGATGAAGCTCGAAACCATCATTCTTAGCAAACTATCGCAAGGACAGAAAACCAAACCCCGCATGTTCTCACTCACAGGTGGGAATTGAACAATGAGATCACTTGGACATACCCAGGGCCTGTCGTGGGGTGGGGGGAGGGGGGAGGGAGAGCATTAGGAGATATACCTAATGTAAATGAGTTAATGGGTGCAGCACACCAACATGGCACATGTATACATATGTAACCTGCACATTGTGCACATGTACCCTAGAACTTAAAGTATAATAAAAAAATAAGAATCACGGATATTGAGTCAGACCCTCATGCTCTCTGGTGAGGCCTGGGAACTAGGGTATTTTAAAGCTCCCAGGTGATTCTAGTGAACAGCCAGAGTTGAAAACCGCGTATCTAAAGAGTATTTGAAAAGAAGTGAATTGGTATTTCCCACCTTCATGCTTCCATTTTCAAATATACTTGTTAAAAATAATAGTATAGGCCGGCCGCGGTGGCTGACGCCTGTAATTGAAGCACTTTGGGAGGCCAAGGCAGGCAGATCACAAGATCAGGAGATTGAGACCATCCTGGCTAACACGGTGAAACCCCGTCTCTACTAAAAAATACAAAAGTTAGCCAGGCGTGGTGGCGGGCGCCTGCAATCCCAGCTATTCCAGAGGCTGAGGCAGGAGAATGGCAGGTGAACCCAGGAGGCGGAGGTTGCAGTGAGCCGAGATCGCACTCTAGCCTGGGTGATTAAAAATACAAAAAATACAAAAATTAGCTGGGCGTGGTGGCGCGCGCCTGTAATCCCAGCTACTTGGGAGGCCAAGGCAGGAGAATTGCTTGAAGCCAGGAGGCAGAGGTTGCAGTGAGCTGAGATCATGCCACTACACTCCAGCCTGGCGACAGCGAGGCTCTGTCTCAAAAATTAAGAAAAAAAAAAAAAATTAATCTCAGCCCTGTTTCCTGGAACTTGCTTCTGTGTCTCCTTCCAGACAGTTTCTAGGTATGTGCTACTATATGCGTCCTCCCCTCCTTTTTTTCCTGGTACAAACGGGGCAGTTCGTCACATGCAGTTTTGCAATTTCAGAGCGCATTTCATAGAACACAGTAGCTCGGCCGGGCGCGGTGGCTCAAGCCTGTAATCCCAGCACTTTGGGAGGCCGAGACGGGCGGATCACGAGGTCAGGAGATCGAGACCATCCTGGCTAACACGGTGAAACCCCGTCTCTACTAAAAAATACAAAAAACTAGCCGGGCGAGGTGGCGGGCGCCTGTAGTCCCAGCTACTCGGGAGGCTGAGGCAGGAGAATGGCGTGAACCCGGGAGGCGGAGCTTGCAGTGAGCTGAGATCCGGCCACTGCACCCCAGCCTGGGCGACAGAGCGAGACTCCGTCTTAAAAAAAAAAAAAAAAAAAAGAACACAGCAGCTCATTTTTAATGGCTGCATGGTACTCCATTTTAAGTTATTTAAATTAGTACTTTAGGGCAGAAGTTTACGTTAAGTATTTTGCTTTTACAAATAGTGTTACACTGGATAGTCTTATACATGAGACTGAGTATCTGTATGTTTTTATGTAGGAAATATTCCTAAAAATGATTGCTGGTATTTGCATTTATTAATAACATTTTGATCATTATTGCCTTCCAAAATCGTTGTACTAATCGTATAGTTCCAGCAACATTTTATCAAAGTGCCTCTTTGCCCTCTTGCTAACACTAATTACCAAATTGATCTTTACTACTTGGATAAATGAAAATGCTCTCTCATTTTTGTTTTTGTTTTATAGTGGTAAAGCACAACATTAAATTTACCACTAACCCTTTTTAGTTGTATGGTTTAGTAGTGCTAAGTATATTCACATTGTGTAACAGATACCTAGGACGTTTTCGTCTTGTAAAATTGAAACTATATTCATTATACACTAATATCCCCTCCTCCCCAGCCCTTGGCCACCATCTTTCTACTTTGTTTTTATGATTTTGACTACTTTAGATACAACCTCATGAGTGGAATAGCAGTAATTATCTTTTTGTGGCTGGCTTATTTTACTTAGCCAAATGTCCTCAAGGTTCATCCATGTTATAGCAGGTGACAGGATTCCCTTCCTTTTTAAGACTGCATGATATTCCATGGTATGTCTATACCACTTTGGCCCAGACTGGAGTGCAGTGGTGCGATCTCAGCTTACTGCAACCTCCACCTCCCGGGTTCAAGCAGTTCTCTGCCTCAGCCTCCCAAGTAGCTGGGATTACAGGCACCCGCCACCACGCCTGGCTAATTTTTGTATTTTTAGTAGAGATGACATTTCACCATCTTGGCCAGGCGGGTCTTGAACTCCTGACCTTGTGATCTGCCCGCCTTGGCCTCCCAAAGTGCTGGGATTACAAGTGTGAGCCACCACGCCTGGCCTTGGCATTTTTATTTGAGACAGGGTCTTGCTCTGTCACCCAGCCTGAAGTGCAGTGGTGCAAACTTGGCTCACTACAACCTCCGCCTCCCAGGCTCAAGCAATCCTCCCACCTTAGCCTTCCGAGTAGCTGGGGCCACAGGTATGTGCCACCACATTTGGGTAACTTTTGTGTTTTTTGTAGAGACAGGGTTTCGTCATGTTGCCCAGACTGGTCTTGAACTGAGCTCAAGCTATCTGCCTGCCTTGGCCTCCCACAAGTGTTGGGATTACAGACGGGAGCCACCTTGCCCAGCCCATTTTCATTTTTAAGTTGAATATGACATACATCCATTAATTTATTCTCCTTAAAACAGATAAATAATTTGTCAGGTTGCTGTTTATTGTTTAAAGCTATGGCTTTTCTTTTGCATTTTTACAACCCTTCCCAGCCCCGGGCGCGGTGGCTCTCGCCTCTAATCCCAGCACTTTGGGAGGCCAAGGCAGGCAGATCACGGGGTCAGGAGATCGAGACCATCCTGGCTAACACCGTGAAACCCTGTCTCTACTAAAAATACAAAAAATTAGCCGGACGTGGTGGCAGGCGCCTGTAGTCCCAGCTACTGGGGAGGCTAAGGCAGGAGAATGGAAGGAACCTGGGAGGCGAAGCTTGCATTGAGCCGAGATCGCGCCACTGCACTCCAGCCTGGGTGACAGAGCAACGCTCCGGCTCAAAATAATAATAATACAATAAAAACCCTTCCGAGTCTTGTTTGCTTTTTTCTGACAGAACTCATTTCCTCTTAGGCCTTGCAAAGCTGAGCCTGCTACGTTTTGCAGCTAGTGTGCTACACAAATGAGGCGGTTTAGCAAATTGCCTAACAGTATTAGGAAGGTTAACCTAAGTCTACGTTTGTTTGTTTTTGAGACAGGGTCTTGCTCTGTTGCGCAGGCTGGAGTGCAGTGGTGCGATTACGATCACGGCTCACTGCAGCCTCAGCCTCTGGGGCTCAAGCAGATACTTTAATCTTAGTCTCCCGAGTAACTGAGATCCTCCCACCTCAGCCTCCTGAGTAGCTGGGACTACAGTAGTCACTACGCTTGGCTAGTTGTTTTTTGTTTGTTTGTTTTGTTTTGTTTTGTTTTGTTTTGTTTTGTTTTGAGACAGAGTCTCGCTCTGTCGCCCAGGCTGGAGTGCAGTGGCCGGATCTCAGCTCACTGCAAGCTCTGCCTCCTGGGTTTACACCATTCTCCTACCTCAGCCTCCCGAGTAGCTGGGACTACAGGCGCCCACCACCTTGCCCGGCTAGTTTTTTGTATTTTTTGTAGAGACGGGGTTTCACCATGTTAGCCAGGATGGTCTCGATCTCCTGACCTTGTGATCCGCCCGTCTCGGCCACGCAAAGTGCTGGGATTACAGGCTTCAGCCACCGCGCCCGGCCCTGTTTTTGTTTTTAATTTTGTTTTGTAGAGACAGGGTCTCCCTGTGTTGCCCAGGCTAGTCTCAAACAATCCTCCCACCTCAGCCTCCCAAAGTGCTGGTATTACAGGTGTGAATCACTGTGCCCAGCCCAGAGTGTACCTTCTCATGTAAAATGAAAATACTGGCCGGGCCTGTAATCCCAGCACTTTGGGAGTCCAAGGAGGGCAGAACACGAGGTCAGGAGATTGAGACCATCCTGGCTAACATGGTGAAAACCCGTCTCTACTAAAAATACAAAAAAATTAGCCGGGCGTGGTGGCGGGCGCCTGTAGTCCCAGCTACTTGGGATGCTGAGGCAGGAGAATGGCGTGAACTGAGGAGGCAGAGCTTGCAGTGAGCTGAGATCGTACCACTGCACTCCAGGCTGAGCGACAAAGCAAGGCTCTGTCTCAAAAAAAAAAAAAAAAAAAAAAGAGAGAGAGAATACTATCTCTTGACTCTCTCAGAGGCTTGTTGTAAGGACTGAGAATTTGAAGCACTTAGCACAGTCCCTGGCATATTATAAAGCACTCCATAACTGCCTCTTGCTCAATAAAAAAAAGCTTTGGAAATGATGTTCCTTGGTTACCTTGTGATGTGCAACATGCTGTTTCGGCAAAGGCATCAAGCATATGTTAATGATTATTTCCCTGCAATGGTTTTTTGTTGTTTCACGTTTATCATCTTCATTCCTGATACAAAAATGGATATGCGGAATTGGTCCTATTAGAAACTTTTTAGTTTTGTGAAGGATCCGGAATTCCCACCTCTTGCTGACAGGCTCTGGCACTGAAATCCACAAATTCAGTCAACCAGACACATTGCTCATGCCCGTCTGCATTATGCTTCATGGACACAGGCAGGAGACTTCCTAATGTCTTGTTGGGGACTTGCCCTTCTCCTGGTGTAGCCTCACTGCAACTCTGTTAGGTGGGTATCAATTAGATCATTCCATTTGGGGCCAGGTGAGTCTTTGCTTTTGAGGACTGCCCTGTGTGTTGTAGGTTGTGTGGCAGTGTCCCTGGCCTCTAACACTGCATGCCAATAGTTTCCCCTCGTTGTGACAACCAAAAACGGCTCCAGGCATTGTCAAATATTTCCTGGGAAGGAAAACTGCCCCTAGTTGGAAACCACTGCGGAAACAGCCCAGAGTATCAAATGATTTACTTAGGGTTGATGAAACTGCAACTTAGTGGCACATTGAGACAAGAGCCCAGGTCTCTGTATGTCCAAACATGGAGCTACCTGTATCCGATAGTCTTTGTGAACCTGCTATGTACTCGTCATAGAACTCCCAGAGAGTTCAGTGTCTAATGGGGGAAGTCAGGCATGGGAATGGTTTCTGTGCACTGAGCTGAGTTCTGTCCCAAACTGAAGGTCAGAGTAGCACCCGTAAAGGTACAAGCAAGAAAAGACTTGGCTTGGCTCGGCGCGGTGGCTCACGCCTGTAATCCCAGCACTTTGGGAGGCCGAGGCAGGCAGATCACGAGGTCAGGAGTTTAAGACCATCCTGGCCAATATGGTGAAACCCCGTCTCTACTAAACATACAAAAAATCAGCCAGGCGTGGTGGCGGGCGCCTGTAATCCCAGCTACTCGGGAGACTGAGACGGGAGAATCGCTTGAAACCGGAAGGCAGAGGTTGCAGTGAGCCGAGATCGCGCCACTGCACTCCAGCCTGGGCGACAAGAGCGAAACTCCGTCTCAAAAAAGGAGGAGAAGGAGAAGAAGAGACTTGGCTGATGTTGGCCTAGGATTCTGAAGACAGCAGCAGTTTGCCAGGTGTGAGAAAGGTGCATACCGTTTAAGGAAGAGTGCCTTTTCCAGTGGGAGAAGAGGGCTGTTAGAATGGGTCAAGGAGAGGTGTGCGGGAGGTGGGGGCGAGATACTGCGAAATTTCACTGAGGGTTCAATGTCAATGGCCTTTTGTACCTAAGTTAGGAGTTAGTACTTTATTTTGTCCACCTGAGTATGTTAGGAGATTTGATAGTCTAATGCAATACTCCTGGCACTAATCTGGTCGTGGTGAAAGCAGTATTTCTGCCGGACCACCAAGTTCTCAAATCCCTAGTGCAGAGCCTGTCTGCAGTTACTGATGTGGCCAGTAGGTGGCGATCTTGTCACCCGTTTAGGGAGCTGGGCTAGATTTAAATAGAAGCTTAACTCGTTACTCCAGTTCTATTCAACAAACTTTGCTGGGTGCGATGGCTCACACCTGTAATCCCAGCGCTGTGGGATGCCGAGGCGGGCGAATCACGAGATCAGGAGATCGAGACCACGGTGAAACTGTCTCTACTAAAAATACAGGGCGTGGTAGCAGGGCGTGGTGGCTGGTGCCTGTAGTCCCAGCTACTCGGGAGGCTGAGGCAGGAGAATGGCGTGAACCCGGGAGGGGGAGCTTGCAGTGAGCCGAGATCTGGCCACTGCACTCCAGCCTGGGCGACAGAGTGAGACCCCGTCTCAAAAAAACAAAAAAAACTTGAAGAGCCTGCTGTGACAGCCTTTGGATACACAGATGAATAAGACACAGGCCCCCATTTGAGGCTCTTTAGTTTTGAAAATTAGAGAAAGGAGGCTTTTCTGATCTCTGGTCTGTACTGGTTGAGAGGTTACCTGATACCTGAAAGCCAGTGGCAGGCAACATGGCTTGTAGAAGATTCATGTTCCCCGTGGAACCCCAACCCTACCCCCAGGTCCTGGCAGGGCCTTGGGGCTCCTGCAACGGTGACTGGCTGCAGATGCCACTGCTGATGGAAACTACGGGCCTGTGTTGTTCCTAGGTCTGGGAGCTCAGAGGCTCTGGTGACTTCTCCTCTCTCCTCTGTCTTCCCTCCTCTCCCAGCATAATCTCAAGGAGCTCAGGATTGAGGAGAACAAATGCCAGGCTTCCGCCTTGGAAGTGGATACTTCCAAGTGGCAGAGGGAGTACAGAATATTTCCAGAAATTAGCCTGCCAAACAGAAATTTATCCATTCAGCAAAAATTCTTCGATTCAGAAAATATGAGTGGCTGCCATGTGCCAGGTACATAACATGTGATCCTGTGTGATAGCTGTTGAGGATACAATCCTGAACGAACAAAAAACACAGTCCCAGCAATCAAAGTTTACTCAGACTAGTGAGGGACAAAATATTAATCCACACAAATAAATGTGTAAATACAAACTTCAGTGTGTGAAGGCAGGTTGTACAGAGCTATGAGAGCATGTAACAGGGGCAGCTGACCCATGTGGTGGTGGGACTTCCTCATGGATAGCATGACCATGTAACTTAAAAAAAATTTTTTTTTGAGACGGAGTCTCACTCTGTCGCCCAGGCTGGAGTGCAGTGGCGCGATCTCCACTTACTGCAAGCTCCGCCTCCCGGGTTCATGCCATTCTCCTGCCTCAGCCTCCCGTGTAGCTGGGACTACAGGCACCTGCCACTGTGCCCAGCTAATTTTTGTATTTTTAGTAGAGACGGGGTTTCACTGTGTTAGCCAGGATGGTCTCCATCTCCTGACCTCGTGATCCGTCCGTCTTGGCCTCCCAAAGTGCTGGGATTGCAGGCATGAGCCACTGCACCCCGTTAACTGTTTTTTTTTTTTTTTTTTGAGATGGAGTCTCGCTCTGTCACCCAGGCTGGAGTGCAGTGGCTCGATCTCCACTCACTGCAACCTCCGCCTCCTGGGTTCATGCCATTCTCCTGCCTCAGCCTCCCAAGTAGCTGTGACTACAGGCGCCCACCACCACGCCCGTTTAATTTTTTGTATTTTCAGTAGAGACGGGGTTTCACCATGTTAGCCAGGATGGTCTCAATCTCCTGACCTCGTGATCCACCTGCCTCGGCCTCCCAAAGTGTTGGGATTACAGGCGTGAGCCACTGCGCCTGGCATGACCATGTAACTTATTGTCTGAACTGAGATGCTTTTGAGAGGGAGAGGGAGGGAAATTAGGCTAAGATGAATAGGTGTAAAGTGAGGCTATGCTAGTCATGCCAGGACATATGGTCATTCTAGTAATAGAAATCTAAGAATAGGAAGTGATGTTTCAGCTGAAATCTGAAGGTAAGAGTTAATTAGGTGAAGGTAGGGGGTTGGGAGTGCAAGATGTGTGAGTTTTCCAGTTAGAGGGAATTGCACGTGCAAAGGCTTTTGGTGCCTTGGGAGGATGATGGAGACCCCCACACTGAAAGAAGGTCTATGCAGCTGGAATGCAGAGTGAGGAGAGAGAGCAGTGTGACATGAAGCTAGAGAGGTAGGCAGGGGCAGAGCAGGCAGAGGCTTTGTAAGGCATATTTAAAATGTTGGTCTTTAATAAGGTAATAGGGGCCAGGCTTGATGGCTCATGCCTGTAATCCCAGCACTTTGGGAGGCTGAGGCGGGTGGATCCCCTGAGGCCAGGAGTTTGAGACCAGTCTGGCCAACATGGCGAAACCCTGTGTCTTCTAAAAATACAAAAATTTAGCTGGGTGTGGTGGTGGGCGCCTGTAGTCCCAGCTACTCGGAAAGCTGAGGTAGGAGAATTGCTTGAACCTGGGAGGTGGAAGCTGCAGTGAGCTGAGATTACACCATTGCACTCCAGCCTGGTCGACAAGAGTGAAACTCTGTCTCAAAAAAAAAAAAAAAAAAAGGGCAATAGGAAGCCATTAAAGGTGTGCGTGTCTTAGCTTGGGCTGTGATAACTAAATACCAGACTGGGTGGCTTAAACAACAGAAATTGATTTCTTACATTCTAGACTCTGGGAAGTCCAGCATCAAGGGGCCAGCCAATTTACTTCCTGGTGAGGGCTGTCTTCCTGGCTTGCAGATGCCTATCTTGCTGTGGCCTCACATGCAGAGTGGGGTGAGCACATTCTTTGGTGTCTCTCTTTTTTCTTTTGTGTTTGTTTTAGACAGGGTCTTGCTATGTTGTCCAGGCCATAGTGCAGTGGCTATTCACAAGTGCAATCGCAGCGCACTACAGCCTCAAACTCCTGGGCTCAAGTGATCCTCCCACTTCAGCCTCCTGAGTAGCTGGGACTACAGACACGTGCCACTGCACCTGGATCTTTTGTCTCTCTCTCTTTTTTTTTTCTGAAATGGAGTCTTGCTCTGTCGCCCAAGCTGGAGTGCAGTGGCACGATCTCGGCTCACTGCAACCTCCACCCCCTGGGTTCAAGTGATTCTCCTGCCTCAGCCTCCCAAGTAGCCGGGATTACAGGCACATGCCACCACGCCCAGCTAATTTTTGTACTTTTAGTAGAGACGGGGTTTCCCCATGTTGGTCTCAAACTCCTGACCTCGTGATCCGCCGGCCTCAGCCTCCTGAAGTGTTGGGATTATAGGCGTGAGCCACCACGCCTGGCCCATGGTCTCTTCTTATGAAGTCACTGATCTCATCTGACTCTGCACCATCATGAGCTCATCTCAACCTAATTAGATGGTGATTAAAGGCCCCATCTTCCAACATACCACACTGGGGATTAGGGAATCAATATATGAACTTGAAGACTTCACAAACATTCAGTCCATAACAGTTAATGTGTATGCTTGTGTGGGGTTTTCTTTGTTTGTTTTTGTTTTTGTTTTTGTTTTTGTTTTCAGACGGAGTCTCGCTCTGTCACCCAGGCTGGAGTGCACTGGTGCGATCTCGGCTCACTGCAAGCTCCGCCTCTTGGGTTCACGCCATTCTCCTGCCTCAGCCTCCTGAGTAGCTGGGACTACAGGTGCCCACCACCATGCCTGGTTAATTTTTTTGTATTTTTAGTAGAGACGGGGTTTCACTGTGTTAGCCAGGATGGTCTTGATCTCCTAACCTCGTGATCTGCCTGCCTCAGTCTCCCAAAGTGCTGGTATTACAGGCGTGAGCCACCACGCCTGGCCATTGTTTTTTTTTTTTCTTCTAGAAACAAAGTCTCACTGTGTTGCCCAGGCTGGTCTGAAACTCCTGGCCTCAAGTGATTCTCCTGTCTTGGCATCCCAAAGTGCTGGGGTTACAGGCATGAGCTACTGTGTCCAGTTGTGTATATATGTTTTTAAAAAGGATTTTATTAGGGAAATTTTCACATACATATCAAAGTAGGAAGAGCAGTATAATAAAGCCCCATCTTCCCATCCAGCTCTTAACAATACACAGTCCATCTTATTTCATCTCTATTAGCCCAACTCATACCTTCCCCTTCCTACTTCCCACTGGATAATTTAGAAGCAAAAACAAGACTTTTTTTTTTTTTTTCTAAGCAGTCTCACTCTGTTCCCCACACCTGAGTGCAGTGGTGCAATCTCAGGTCACTGCAACCCTGCAACCTCCAGCCAGGCTCAAGTGATCCTCCCATCTCAGCCTCCCGAGTAGCTGAGACTACAGGTGTGCACCACCACGCCCAGCTAATTTTTCATCCCATCAGAATATGTAAACATGTGGGCGCCACAGCTCTTGTGGGTACTGTCTCCCTCATGGTGAACAAGCCTCCTGCTGTTTCATCCAAGAAAAGGAAGGGTGTCAGCGGAACCACAGTCCTTCTTCATTTATAAACTGCCTCTTCATGTTATCTGCTCAAGTTTCCACCTAGAATTGCTATCACTGTGGCTCTTTCTAAAAATCCTTCTATTTAACTGGCTCACTGAAATTAGCCATAGGAAACTTGTGATTTGGTGAAGAATCATTCCTTGTAATAACCAAATGATGGGATGGTTTGAATAGCAACAGTGTAACACTTATGGGGCCAAGTCTAGAATCCAGGAAGTCTCTGGCTCTGAAGGATGGACAGTTCTTCCTGCTATGAATAAGAGTGGACTCTTCCCCTCACCCCCAACTGAAACCACAAATACCCAGAATCTTCTGGGATACTGACTTAAGAGTCCTTGTTTAGAAGACCTGATTGCTATGGAATATGAAACTGTGTGAGTCAGATGGAGAGATCCCCTTGAGCCTTAAATAGCCCTGAAAGTACACCGGGATAGTTTGCAATGGAATTAAAATTAGAAGTGAATATTTTTAGGTGCCCTTGAAGCTTTCTGGGGACTCAAAATTATCAAGAGTCAGGGACAGTCCGGAGGAAGAACGTCTGCAAAACTGGGTTCCTGGAAGTACGAATGGATGTAGTTTGTAGAACTTGGTGGGGAGCAGTGCCTCGTGAGAGCAGAATGGCCTGGCATAGCCAGTGCTTCCCGGCAACACGCTGCTCTGCCAGCCTCCAGAATTCCCCCGTTCTGAGTTTGATGCCCTTAGCCTGTCCCCCACCTACTTCCTCCCCTCCCCTCCAGCCCTCTCCCACGGGTGATTGCTACCTCTCTTTTCTTGGGCCTAGGCAAGTTTTAGAGGAGTTCCCAAGCATTGTCACATGCCAGTGTGCTCTCTGGGCTGGATGGCCTGAGCTTGTGTGTGGCGTGAGGGCTCTCCTGGGGCCTTGCCTTTTCTCAGTCACCGTCTAAGCCACAGGAGCAGTGCACTCACTGGATGTCTGTTCTTAACATAGCTGAACCGCTTCTCTTTCTATGTTAAAAAAAATCATCATTGCATTTTGGAAAGCAGTGCTCATCAAAAGCAAATTTTTTTTTTTTTTGAGATGGAGTCTGGCTCTGTCACCCAGGATGGAGTGCAGTGCCGCGCCCGGCCCAAAAGCAACTTTTAAAACCTATTTCATTGTTCCTTTAAATGTTCTCTCCCACTGAAACTGCCCTGGGGAGGCTAGCTACTGCTCTTCCATTTCCCCACATCAGGGTATTCTCCATGTCACTGAGTGGAGATGACTCCAGATATGTTTAAAGACTGGACAATTCACCTACACTGTGTAGGAAATTACCTCCTTAATTACTTGGTAGAATTGTCAGCCGACATGTTCATCCGATGACAGTACTGCAGTTTTCTATTAATAATTTGCTGACTTTTATCTAACCTGCATTCATGTACAAATTATTAAAAGTTTTAAGCCGGGCGCGGTGGCTCAAGCCTGTAATCCCAGCACTTTGGGAGGCCGAGACGGGCGGATCACAAGGTCAGGAGATCGAGACCATCCTGGCTAACATGGTGAAACCCCGTCTCTACTAAAAATACAGAAAACTAGCCGGGCGAGGTGGCGGGCGCCTGTAGTCCCAGCTACTCGGGAGGCTGAGGCAGGAGAATGGCGTAAACCCGGGAGGCAGAGCTTGCAGTGAGCTGAGATCTGGCCACTGCACTCCAGCCTGGGTGACAGAGCGAGACTCTGTCTCAAAAAAACAAAAAAAGTTTTAAAATGTAACTGATCAGTATTGATCAATCATTGTCTTGATTTTTTTTTACAGTGTATATTTCTTTTTTCTTTTTCTTTCTTTTTTGGGACGGAGTCTCGCTCTGTTGCCCAGGCTGGAGTGCATTGGTGCCATCTCGGCTCACTTCAAGCTCTGCCTCCCAGGTTCATGCCATTCTCCTGCCTCAGCCTCCCATGTAGCTAGAACTACAGGTGTCCGCCACCAGGCCCGGCTAATTTTTTGTATTTTTTTTAGTAGAGACGGAGTTTCCTCATGTTGGCCAGGATGGTCTTGATCTCCTGACCTCATGATCCGCCCACCTCAGCCTCCCAAAGTGCTGGTATTGCAGGCGTGAACCACCTGGCCCGGCCTACAGTGTATATTTCTAATCATGTTTTTTAAAGCCAAGAGAACTGGTTACATGAATGTTTGTTTTCCTGAATGTATTTTTAAAATAAAGCTTCCTAATGGCCTGTAAACTTTGTGTATATATAGTTTGATACATATTGTCACATTTGAAAATCTTGTGAGTTGTAACTGGTTTTATACAAAATATCGAATAGTGGAAATTGTATAATTACAATCATGTAATTAAAAAAAACCCCAAAAATACCAAAATTAGTCGGGCGTGGTGGCATGTGCCTATAATCCCAGCTACTCGGGAGGCTGAAGTAGGAGAACCGCCTGAACCTGGGAGGTAGAGGTTGCAGTTAGCCGATATCTCACCATTGCAAGCCAGGGTGGGCAACAAGAGGGAGACCCCATCTCAAAAAAATTTAAAAAGTTAAAGCCTTCAAGGAAAAAGGCTTTACTTTTCACACTTAAAAGAATTATCAGGCCAGGCATGGTGGCGGGCACCTGTAGTCCCAGCTACTCGGCAGGAGAATGACTTGAGCCTGGGAGGCGGAGGTTGCAGTGAGCTGAGATTGCGCCACTGCACTCCTGCCTGGCGACAGAACGAGACTCCTCCTCAAAAAAAAAAAAAGAAAAAGAATTATCAGCATAGTAATTAGTTGGTATCATTAAACATCCAGTCAGTACCAACATCCAGTCAGTAGAGATGGGATTTCACCATGTTGCCCAAGCTGGTCTCAAACTCCTGGGCCCAAGAGATCTGCCCACCTCTGCCTCCCGAAGTGCTGGGATTATAGACATGAGCCACCACACTGGGACTTAAAAAAATTTTTTTTTCTTGAATTGAGTAGTGCTTTAGAATTATCCATTAAGCTTCATGTTTATGCTTGCTGTATTTCACACACACACACACACACACAAAGTGCTGTTGTTTTAAAGAAGAATGCTGTGTTTCCTTGGGACAGGTGAAGTGGGAGGAGAAATGTAGAAGGAGAAAAGCAGAGAGATGGAGCAAAGAGGGTTCTGAGGAATACAAGACCTGCAAGACAAAAGGGAAAAGAGTGGCTATGGGGGCCGTGGACCCTGAGAAGGTGTTTCCAGGGTTCACAGAAGGACCCCAGACCTTGCATCTGCAAGCCCACTCAAGAGCGCCAGGCTTCTGGAGAGGTCTCCAGAGAGCGGGACTAGAAAGGCAGCCCCAGAAGCAATGATGGTGAGCCTGCCTGGGCCAGGGCAAATCCAGGACAAAAAGCAAAGGGGCCTGGGAAGTTGGAGAAAGTTTCTTTTCATTTTCTCTTTTTCATTTGAGAAAGGCAGCAGAGAGCAGTGGAAAGGACCAAAAGGCCCCATGTCTGAATTGTAGCGCTAGTAGTTGTGTGATACTGGGTTATGATATTCCGTTAAATTTTTTTCTTTTCTTTTTTAATCTCTTCAAATTTATTTTACCAGACTCCATTAATTTTTATCTCACCTTCATTATACAGGTTGAGTATCCCTTATCCAGAAGGGCTTCAGATTTTGTGTTTTTTGTTTGTTTGTTTGTTTTTGGACTTTGGAATATTTGCATGTACATAATGAAATATCTTGGGGATGGGACCAAAGTCTAAATAAGAACTTCATTTACGTTTCATATTCATTTTATGCACATAGTCTGAAGATAACTTTATTATATATTTATGTATATAAACATTATAAAATATGTGTATATGTGTATATTTTTGAGATGGAATCTCACTCTGTTGCCAGGCTGGAGTGCAGTGGCATAATCTTGGCTCACTGCAACCTTCGCCTCCCAGGTTCAAGCGATTCTCCTGCCTTAGCCTCCTGAGTAGCTGGGACTACGGGCGTGTGCCACCACACCCGGCTAAGTTTTGCATTTTTTTTTTTTTTTTTTTTTGAGACGGAGTCTCGCTCTGTCACCCAGGCTGGAGTGCAGTGGCTCCGCCTCCCGGGTTTACGCCATTCTCCTGCCTCAGCCTCCCGAGTAGCTGGGACTACAGGCGCCCGCCACTCGCCCGGCTAGTTTTTTGTATTTTTTAGTAGAGACGGGGTTTCACCATGTTCGCCAGGATGGTCTCGATCTCCTGACCTCGTGATCCGCCCGTCTCGGCCTCCCAAAGTGCTGGGATTACAGGCTTGAGCCACCGCGCCCGGCCTTGTTTTGCATTTTTAAATAAAAACAGGGTTTCGCCATGTTGGCCAGGTTGATCTCGAACTCCTGACCTCAGGTGATCCACTCACCTTAGCTTCCCAGAGTTCTGGCATTACAGGTATGAGCCACTGCACCCGGCCAATTTTACATTATATTTTAAAACAGTTTTGTGGCTGGGCAGGGTGGCTCACACATGTAATTCCAGCACTTCGGGAGGCTGAGGTGGACAGAGTGCTTGAGCCCAGGGGTTTGAGACCAGCCTGGCCAACATGTTGAAACCCCGTCTCTACTAAAAATACAAAAATTAGCTATCAGTGGTAGCCGGCGCCTGTAATCCCAGTTATTCGGGAGGCTGAGGGAGGAGAATCTCTTGAGCCTGGCAGGTGGAGTTTGCAGTGAGCCCAGATTGCTACAGTACACTCCAGCTTGGGTGACAGAGTGAGACCCCATCTCCAAAAATTAAAAAAAAAAAAAAAGGCCGGGTGCGGTGGCTCAAGCCTGTAATCCCAGCACTTTGGGAGGCCGAGACAGGTGGATCACGAGGTCAGGAGATCAAGACCATCCTGGCTAACACGGTGAAACCTCGTCTCTACTAAAAATACAAAAAATTAGCCAGGCGAGGTGGCGGGCACCTGTAGTCCCAGCTACTCGGGAGGCTGAGGCAGGAGAATGGCGTGAACCCGGGAGGCGGAGCTTGCAGTGAGCCGAGATCTGGCTACTGCACTCCAGCCTGGGCGACAAAGCGAGACTCCGCCTCAAAAAAAAAAAAAAAAAAAGCTGAGGTGGGCAGATGACTTGAGTCCAGGAGGTCGAGGCAGCGGTAAGCTGAGATCACACCACTGCACTCCAGCCTGGGTGACAGAGCAAGACCCTGTCTCAAAAAATAAAATAGTTTTGTGCATGAAACAAAATTTTGACTTCATTTGACTGAGACCTATCACATGAGGTCAGGTGTGGAATTTTTCTTTTTTTTTTTTTTTTTTGAGACAGAGTCTCGCTTAGTCGCCCAGGCTGGAGTGCAGTGGCGCGATCTCGGCTCACTGCAAGCTCCGCCTCCCGGGTTCACGCCATTCTCCTGCCTCAGCCTCCCGAGTAGCTGGGACTACAGGCGCCCGCCGCTTCGCCCGGCTAATTTTTTGCATTTTTAGTAGAGACGGGGTTTCACCATGTTAGCCAGGATGGTCTCGATCTCCTGACCTCGTGATCCGCCCGCCTCGGCCTCCCAAAGTGCTGGGATTACAGGCGTGAGCCACCGCGCCCGGCCGAGGTGTGGAATTTTTCACTTGTGGCATCATGTTGGCACTTAAAAAGTATCAAATTTTGGAGTATTTTGGATTTCAGGTTTTGGATTAGAGATGCTCAGCTCAGCTTGCATGTAAATAATAACAACAGCCAAGCTTTATTATATGCTTATGATAAGGCAGGCCCTGTAAAGCTTGTAAATATGTCTCATTTGACCGGGCGTGGTGGCTCACGCCTGTAATCCCAGTGCTTTGGGAGACCGAGGCGGGCGGACCACAAGGTCAGGAGATCGAGAGCATCCTGGCTAACACGGTGAAACCCCGTCTCAACTAAAAAAAAAAAAAAAAAAGCCGGGCATGGTGGCGGGCGCCTGTAGTCCCGGCTACCTGGGAGGCTGAGGCAGGAGAATTGCTTGAACCTGCAAGGCGGAGCTTGCAGTGAGCTGAGATCGTGCCACTGCACTCCAGCCTGGGTGACACAGACAGATTCAGTCTCCAAAAAAAAAAAAAAAAAAAAAAATCTTTTGAAGAAAGCGTTTTAGAAGAAAATGAGTCTCTGGTCTCAGGTTTCATCTGATCTCTTGTGGCTATTTTAGGACACTTTATTCCTAGATGGGTAGGTCCCGGAAGTTCATTTTTAGCAGGTTGTGAAGTCTCATGTCCTATGAAGAGAAAATGGAGGGAGGAAGAAAGAAAAAAACAACAAACAAAAGAATAATCTTGGAAAAATTGATGTAGGCCACTTACTCTGAAGTCCATACATTAGTAGGCAAGTATGAAAGTGGCTTATGTATATAAATAGGTTGCTGCTATTTTCTTCTGACATTTAAATTGTCTAGCTTCAGTTCACAGGGTATTAAGAAAGCACAGCTTAGTTTTTAGTGACTCCAAATTAGGAAAAATGGGAAAAAAAAGAAGGAAAAAAATTAAAACAGTATTTTGAAGACTTGTAGCTAAGAAAAATTAGAATTCGGTTCAAACTGTAGAAAACAATAAAAATTGAAAAAATATTAGGCAAGACTAGAATCTAACAACAGGTGTACTATAGTTTTTTTTTTTTTTTTTTTTTTTTTTTTTTTTTTTTTTTGAGACGGAGTCTCGCTCTGTCACCCAGGCTGGACTGCAGTGGCCGGATCTCAGCTCACTGCAAGCTCCGCCTCCCGGGTTCACGCCATTCTCTGGCCTCAGCCTCCCGAGTAGCTGGGACTACAGGCGCCCGCCACCTCGCCCGGCTAGTTTTTTGTATTTCTTAATAGAGACGGGGTTTCACCGTGTTAGCCAGGATGGTCTCGATCTCCTGACCTCGTGATCCGCCCGTCTCGGCCTCCCAACAGGTGTACTATAGTTTTAAAACGTAATTTTTCTCTCTCCAGTTTCCCATTTTTACTAAAGACAAATAATGGTAGGACTGGTTTGCTTTATTACACTTGACATAATTATTTGTATACAGTACATAAAGAATAATCATTTTTTTAACATAGGCTTTTAAATTGTCTTTGATGGAACTTGTTCCATAGGACGAATCTCAGATAAGACCTTTTAAAGCCAAGCCCAGCCATGGATTACAGGCGTGAGTCACCGGAGTCGGCTGATTTCTGAGAAACTTTTACTATAATGGATTATAAAAATAACCACTTTAAGGACAGTATCAATAATTTTATTATTATTATTATTATTATTTTTCCCCCACCCCCTCTGCCTCTTAATTATTTATGTATGTATTTATTTATTTTTTGAGATGGAATCTTGCTTTGTCGCCAGGCTGGAGTTCAGTAGCGCAATCTCAGCTCACTGCAACCTCTTTCTCACAGGTTCAAACGATCCTCCTGCCTCAGCCTTCTGAGTAGCTGGGACTATAGGTGCGCACCACAATGCCCAGCTAATTTTTGTATTTTTAGTAGGGATGGGGTTTCACCCTGTTGGCCAGGCTGGTCTCAAACTCCTGACATCAAATGGATCCGCCTTCCTTGGCCTCCCAGAGTTCTGGGATTACAGGCATGAGTCACTGAGCCTGGCCAATTTATTTTTTTTCTCCCCTTAATTTTAAATGCTACAGAATGAAAGAACATATTTGTTTGTTTATTTATTTATTTATTTATTGAGACGGAGTGTCGCTCTGTTGCCCAGGCTGGAGTGCAGTGGTGCGATCTTGGCTCACTGCAACCTCCGCCTCCTGGGTTCAAGCAATTCTCTGCCTCAGCCTCCCGAGTAGCTGGGATTACAGGCATCTGCCACCGTGCCCAGCTAGTTTTTGTATTTTTAGTAGAGATGGGGTTTCACCATCTTGGCCAGGCTGGTCTTGAACTCCTGACCTTGTGATCCACCCACCTTGGCCTTCCAAAGTGCTGGGATTGCAGACATGAGCCACTGCACACAGCTCATATTTGTTTATTTTTATTATTTTTTATTTGTTTTTGAGATGGAGTCTTGCTCTGTCGCCCAGGCTGGAATGCAGTGGCGTGATCTGGGCTCACTGCAAGTTCCACCTCCCAGATTCATGCCATTCTCCTGCCTTAGCCTCCCAAGTAGCTGGGACTACAGCCGCCTGCCACCATGCCCAGCATATTTTTCTATTTTTAGTAGAGACAGGGTCTCACTGTGTTAGCCCGGATGGTCTTGATCTCCTGACCTTGTGATCCACCCACCTCGGCCTCCCAAAGTGCTGGGAGTACAGGCGCGAGGCACTGTGCCCAGCCTTGTTTATTTTTTATTTTTATTTTTTTAAATTGAGACAGAGCCAGGCTGGAGTGGTGAGATCTCAGCTCACTGCAACCTTCACTTATGGGGTTTAAGTGATTCTCCTGCCTCAGGTCTCAAGTAGCTGGGATTACAGGCACTAAGTCCCTAGGCTGCAAACAGCACAGGGACCCTTGGCCCAGCTCACAAAACCAATTTTTCCTCCTAGGCCTCTGGGCCTGTGATGGGAAGGGCTGCTGTGAAGTCCTCTGACATGCACTGGAGACATTTTCCCCATTGTCTTGGGGATTAACATTCAGATCCTCATTACTCATGCAAATTTCTGTAGCCAGCTTGAATTTCTCCTCAGAAAATGGAATTTTCTTTTCTATTGCATTGTCAAGCTGCACATTTTCCAAATTTTTATGCCCTGTTTCCCTTTTAAAACTGAATGCCTTTAACAGCACCCAAGTCACCTCTTGAATGCTTTGCTACTTAGAAATTTCTTCCACCGGGCCGGGCGCGGTGGCTCAAGCCTGTAATCCCAGCACTTTGGGAGGCCGAGACGGGCGGATCACGAGGTCAGGAGATCAAGACCATCCTGGCTAACACGGTGAAACCCCGTCTCTACTAAAAATACAAAAAAACTAGCCGGGCGAGGTGGCGGGCGCCTGTAGTCCCAGCTACTCGGGAGGCTGAGGCAGGAGAATGGCATAAACCTGGGAGACAGAGCTTGCAGTGAGCTGAGATCTGGCCACTGTACTCCAGCCTGGGTGACAGAGCGAGACTCCGTCTCAAAAAAAAAAAAAAAAAGAAAAGAAATTTCTTCCACCAGATACCCTAAATCATCTCTCTCAAGTTCAAAGTTCCACAAATCTCTAGGGCAGGGGCAAAATGCTGCCAGTCTCTTTGCTAAAACATAACAAGAGTCACCTTTGCTTCAGTTCCCAACAAGTTCCTCATCTCCATCTGAGACCACGTCAGTCTGGACCTTATTGTTCATATCACTATCAACATTTTTTTTTTTTTGAGATGGAGTTTCACTCGTTTTGCCCATGCTGGAGTGCAATGGCATGATCTTGGTTCACCACAACCTTCACCTCCTGGGTTTAAGTGATTCTCCTGCCTCAGCCTCCTGAGTAGCTGGGATTACAGGCATGTGCCACCACGCCAGGCTAATTCTGTATTTTCAGTAGAGATGGGATTTCTCCATGCTGGTCAGGCTGGTCTTGAACTCCGGACATCAGGTGATCTGCCTGCCTCAGCCTCCCAAAGTGTTGAGATTACAGGTATGAACCACCACGCCCAGCCCATTATCAGCATTTTTGTCAAAGCCATTCAACAAGTCTCTAGGAAGTTCCCATCTTTCCCACATTTTTCTCTCTTCTTCTGAGCCCTCTAAATAGTTTCAGCCTCTCTCTTTTATCCAGTTCTGAAGTTGCTTCCACATTTTCAGGTATCTTTTCAGCAACACTCCACTCCTGGTACTAATTTACTGTATTAGTCCATTTTAATGCTGCTGATAAAGACATACCTGAGACTGCGCAATTTACAAAAGAAAGAAGTTTAATTACATGACTGGGAGGCCGCACAATCATGGTAGAAGAACAAGGAGGAGCAAGTTACAACTTACGTGGATGGCAGTAGGCAAAAAGAGAACTTGTGCTGAGAAACCCCTCTTTTTAAAACCATCAGATCTTTTGAGACCCATTCACTATCATAAGAACAGCACGGGAAAGATCCACCCCCATGATTCAACAATCATCTACTACTGGGTCCCTCCCACATCTCATTGGAGCTACAAGATGAGATCTGGGTGGGGACACAGAGCCAAACCATATCACTGCATGTTCTCACTTATAAGTGGGAGGTAAATGATGAGAACACATTGGCACAAAGAGGGGAACAGCAGACACTGGAGCCTACTGAAGGGTGGAAGGTGGGAGGAGGGAGAGGATCAGAAAAAATAACTAATGAATACTAGACTTTATACCTGCATGAAGAAATAATCTGTACAACAAACCCCTGTGACAAGTACGAATTTGCTTATGTAATAAACCTGCACATGTACCCCTGAACTTAAAAGGTAAAAAAACAAATGAAATCAACCCAATAGTTCCAGAGACTATTATTTTGGATAAACATAAAAATTGACCTTTCCGGTCTTAAAGCTTGAAACTTATATTTGTTTTATTTGAGTTCCTTCCTCAGGAAATGACCTTCAGGCCTCTCCCCTCAAAAAGAAAAGTATCAGCCGGTCGCAGTGGCTCAAGCCTGTAATCCTAGCACTCTGGGAGGCCGAGGCGGGCGGATCACAAGGTCGGGAGATCGAGACCACGGTGAAACCCCGTCTCTACTAAAAATACAAAAAATTAGCCGGACGCGGTTGTGGGCGTCTGTAGTCCCAGCTACTCGGGAGGCTGAGGCAGGAGAATGGCGTGAACCCGGGAGGCGGAGCTTGCAGTGAGCTGAGATCCGGCCACTGCACTCCAGCCTGGGTGACAGAGCGAGACTCCGTCTCAAAAAAAAAAACGAAAGGTATCAATGAACTGAAACTCACCAGATCACTACATCCAGACAATGAGACTTTGGATCCCTTATTCATCATGATTACTTCCTTGGCCCTCCCTACTTCCTGTTTTCTTACATGCTACATTTCTTCCCTGCTGTATAAAACCCTTGTTTCAGTTGGCCAGGGAGATGGATTTGAGGTTTTGAGCTCCCATTTCCTTAGCTGCAGCACCCAATTAAAGCCTTCTTCCTTGGCAATACTTGTCATCTCAGTCATTGGCTTTCTGTACCACGAGTTGTAGGACCTAGACTGAACTCCTGATGTTTCAGTAATGTATTTTGGTTCCCTGACTGGGAACATGTTGTTGTGGCTCGGCTGCCATGGGTAGAGTCTCAGAAGCCCTCCTACGCAGCTGCCTGACAAATTTTATTTTATTTTATTACTTTATTTCTTTTGAGATGGAGTCTCACACTGTCACCCAGGCTGTAGTGCACTGGTGCAATCTTGGCTTACTGCAACCGCTGCCTCCCAGTGGTGATATAGGAGTTAGAAGAAATCACTTAGGCAGATAGCAAGGGTATGGGAGTCCTGGGTAAGGGTTTTTTTTTTTTTTTTTTTTTTGAAAAGCAGCCCCCAGATCATTTTTTAACAAAGAACAGCCTGAAAGCTGGGAATTTGCAAGGGTAAATGCCAGCAGGAAATAAGGAGTAGACATGTTCAAGATAGCGACTTCATCTTCCCTTTTCTGCCAGTTACGTGTACTCTAAGGAGCAGACCACATGGTGTGGATCACCTCGCCTCTACTAAAAATATATAAAAATTAGCTGCAAGTGGTGGTGGGCGCCTGTAGTCCCAGCTACTCAGGAGGCTGAGGCAGGAGAATCGCTTGAACCTGGAAGGCAGAGGTTGCAGTGAGCTGAGATCGTGTCATTGCACTGCAGCCTGGGTAACAAGAGCAAAACTCCTTCTTGAAGAAAAAAAAAAAAACAGATGGTATCGATCAACTGGAAAGCCCATTTGCATAAGAAGATTAGGGTGGGGCAACCAGCCTTCCCTGAGCATTATGTAAACATCATACCCGGTCAAACCAACCTGTGAGCCCTATGTAAATCAGACACACTAGAACAGTCCACACTAAATCAGACACTGCCTCCTCAAACTGAACTATGAAACTTGGTGCCTTCACTACCAGCCGGTCCTTTCCATTCGGAGACCCCTTCTCTATAGAGGAAGCTGTTTCTCTTCTCTTCTACCTATTAAACCTCTGCTCCTAAACTCCTTGTGTGTGTCCGTGTCCTAAATTTTCTTGGCCCACGACAATGACATATATATACCCGAAGGCGTATACCCCCGACAATGTAGCCACTTCACCAGGTTCAAGTGATTCTCCTGCCTCAGCCTCCCGAGTAGCTGGACTACAGGAATGTACCATGCCCAGCTATAGACCAATTTTAGCTGGAAGTGAGTTTCAGTTTCTCTCTGGCCCCACCATGGTCAGCCCCAACTGTGCTCCTGATTGCCTTGGAAGAATAGCCTTTGAAATTGGACATCTGCATCTAGATAGGTGAGTATTCTTTGTGGGTCCAGACAGCAGGATATGCTCCTCTCAATTTGGGAAAATTTTAAAAGAATTTTCATTTGCAGGTTGAACAAGCCCAACTGACTGAGGGAGGGAAACACCCTGACTGTTTTAGTGTGGACACTCTTGGGGGCTTGTTTACAATTGTGTGTTGTGTCTGGGCAAGTGAGTGTCTTGTGTGTGTACCAGACAGCGGGATCAGTTCCTCTCAATTTGGGAAATTCTTAAGGAATTTTTGTTTGCGTTTGATCAAGCCCAACCAATGGAGAGAGGAAGCATCCTGACTGTTTCAGTTTGGACACTTCTTGGGGCTTGTTTTTTGCTGCAGCAGTTGGATTGTGTTTTGGTGATTGTGTGTGTTTTATATAGTCATGAGAAGTTAGAATTTGGTAAACTGATATTCATTTGCAATACTGTTTGGCCCCAGTGTTGTTTGGAATCTGGAGTTTGCTGCTGAATGGGAAAGTGGGATGGAGTCGTGTGTATCCAGGCTTTTGTGCTGCTGTTCTAAGCAGGGTTGGGCCCGGCAGGTACGTGATGTTCTCTTCTTTTGCTGTTTGACTGCAGTGTTCTTTGGAGTCTGAGGAGGTTTGGCCTTTAAAAATCAAACTGCCATGGAAACTTCTGTACCCAAAATTTTGGTTCACAGCATTCACTGGATTACCCATTTGGGGTAAAGTGTAACCATGTGAAACCAGTAAACCTGTAGTGCTATCTCATAGCTATAGTTCGAAGGTAAAAGCTATTGGATCTTTGTTTATGTGTGTATATACATGTTTAGATGTGTTTATTTGTATGTACACTTATTGGTATATGTTGTGTCTACCAAATTGGCTTATAAGTAAAAGAGCACTCATAAATTAAATAAGTCAAAGCAATTTTCAAGTTCATGTGAGTTAAGTACATTTTTACTAAACCAGCTGGCTTTAAAATTATTGGTAAAATGAAAATAGAAATGTCTTCAAAATTGTGAGCATACATTTTTGTCTGGATTTTATATTTGTCTCTGGTAGATATTTTGAGGTTTCAGGGTTTGGCATAGAAGGTTATAAAATTGTAAACCCAGCCAAAACAAATGATATTCATGCACATTTTTTGAAAAGCAGTATTATGGGATCACTGGATGTCAATTTTTCTGGCCAGAAACCTCTGTGGCCGGTAGCACTTTTAGCTGAGTTCTTGTCCTGCATTCAGGAAGAATGAAGAACACAGACAAGTGAATGGTGAGCAAGACAAAGAGAAGCTTTATTTAGTATTAGAGCAGCTCAGGGGAGACCCACAGTGGGTAGTTCCTCTCTGTTACTGGTTGTCCCAATGTCTGCTGCTCTCAGCAGAGAGGAGGCCCTGGAGAGGACAGCTCCTGTCTGCTACTAGTCATCCTGACGTATGCTGCCCTCAGCAGAGAGGAGGCCCTGGGGAGGGTGGCTCCTGTCTGCAGCTAGTCCACGCAATGTCTCTTCTGGTCTCCGAAGCTCTTAGCAGAGAGGGTAGCTTCTCTCTGCCAGCTGGTCATTCCATTGTCTCTAGCTATCAGCAGGGAGAATAGCTCCTCACTGCAGCTGGTCCTCTTGTTGTCTCTCTATCCTCTGCCCTGCTGTGGCTGAGCCCAGAGCTTTTACGGGGCTCAGGGGGAAGGGAGTGTGTGTCGATTGGTCCACAGGAAAAAGCACCATGAGTTCCTCCTCCAATCAGCAGGAATGGCAGCCTGGCCCTCACACTTCAGGCCTGTCCTGGCATGAAAGTGGGGCTTCACTGGGGACTTGCCCCCTTCCACCCAGGAGCCTGTCTGCCTCCCACAGCCATCCATAGTGCCCAGGCTGCTGGCACCAAGGGTCACCTGCAGGTCAGCACCAATCACTCTCAGCACCTCTCAACTTCCCCTCCTGCACTCCTCAGTGCCCAAAGGGGGCAAGGCAGCAGGGGACTGGCATGTCAGCACTGCCCTGAGCTTGCACACACCTGGCAGCACTGTGACAGCCCCTGGACTTGGCCCCAAGCCTGCTCCAAGATCGGAGTGGGCACCAGGAGCAGGGAGAGGCCAAGCAGCAAGAGCAGGCACCTCTGAGCCTGAAAGGGCAAGGAGGGGGCCTTCTCAGGTCCCCCAAGAGTGCAGGGATGCCTGGGACTGCAGCCTCAGTTTGGGCAGCTACAGCACCCCACAGCGGGGTGGGGTTCCTGCCTGCTCTGTGGAACTGGAGGCCTGTATCTGCAGCTGTGGACCAAGTTGCTGCAGCTGCGGACCAAGTTGCTGCAGCTGCGGACCAAGTTGCTGCAGCTGCACCCAGGAAGGGAGGGATCCTGCCTGCTCCCAACCCCAACAATAGCACAGGGAGGCTCAGATCTGCAGCGAACACCTGTAGTCCCAGGTACTTGGGAGACTGATGCAGGAGAATTGCTTGAACCTAGGAGGCAGAGGTTGCAGTGAGCTGAGATTGTGCTACTGCACTCTAGCCTGGGTAACAGAGCACGACTCTGTCTCAAAAAAAAAAAATATAAAAGACTTTTTTTGTCAGCCACAATCGATGTTTTGCTTTGATTCTTCTCAAAAAGTGACTTATAATCAGCTACAGTTGAGGGCTTTCTTCTTTGGAGGAGTTCATGAAAAGGACTCTTGATTGGCGGGTTTCTGATAACTTTGGAGTTTGTGCCACTGAATTAGAGAGAAAACTTCCAGGACTGTAATTGAAAAGCTGGTGTGTTCATAAAGATTGCTAACTCAATATGAAACAGAGCAAGAGTTGATTGCATGAATTGAAACTGAAAGAGTTGTTATGGCTTTGTGTTTGAAATATTGCTGATTCTTTTTTTTTTTTTTGAGTCGGAGTTTCCCTCTTGTTGCCCAGGCTGGAGTGCAGTGGCGGATCTTGGCTCACCGCAACCTCCGCCTCCCAGGTTCAAGTGACTCTCCCGCCTCAGCCTCCCAAGTAGCTGGGATATCAGGCATGCATCACCACACCCAGTTCATTTTGTATTTTTAGTAGAGATGGGGTTTCTCTATTTGATCAGGCTGGTCTCGAACTCCCGACCTCAAGTGGTCCACCCGCCTGAGCCTCCCAAAGTGCTGGGATTACAGGTGTGAGCCACCACACCCAGCTATATTGCTGATTCTTTTTGTTTTTTCAGAGTCTGAATAATTTTTCCTTTTGAGCTATTTATAGCCTTTAAGCATACTTTAAATATATTAAGTGGAGTATACTTTTTTTTTTGAGATGGAGTCTCGCTCTGTTGCTCAGGCTCGAGTGCAGTGGTGTGATCTTGGCTCACTGCAACCTCCACCTCCTGGGTTCAAGCAATTCTCCTGCCTCAGCCTCCCAAGTAGCTGGGATTACAGATGTGCACCACGACACCCAGATAATTTTTGTATTTTTAGTAGAGATGGAGTTTTGCCATGTTGGCCAGGCTGGTCTTGAACTCCTGACCTCAGGTGATCTGCCTGCCTTAGCCTCCCAAAGTGCTAGCCACTGTACCCAGTGAAAGTGCAGTGTGCTTTTCAATTTTTTGAGATGGAGTCTCACTCTTGCCCAGGCTGGAGTGCAGTGGTGTGATCTTGGCTCACTGCAGCCTCTGCCTCCTGGACCCAAGTGATTCTCCCACCCCAGCCTCCCAAGTAGCTAGGATTACAGGCGTGCACCACCACGTCTGGCTAATTTTTGTATTTTTGGTGGAAATGGGGCTTCACTACATTGGCCAGGCTGGTCCTGAACTCCTGACCTCAAGTGATTCACCAGCCTCAGCCTCCCAAAGTGCTGGGATTACAGGTGTGAGCCATCGTGCCCGGCTGAGTATACTTTTGTAAACAGAATTTGAGTCACATATCTCTCTGCCTAATTTCTCCAGAATTTGTAAACTATTTGTGAATATTTTTAATCCATGGCAATGTGTATGTTTGCATATACTTAACAACATATTTTCTTTTGTAATGGCGCACAATTGAACTGGTTATTTTCTCAGGGCTTTGACTGAAATGGTCTTGTGAGATGTTCCAGCAAAGCTGATTTGGGAGAGTCTATATGGACAATGATTCTTGCTGCACTTTGTGTGGGTAATCAGGCCGAATATATGGGACTGCAGCTTATTTTGCAGGTAGATTGGTCCTGCTGTGATTTGTCTTTGGTGGAAAGAATGGACTGTAAGAGAAATATGTATCAGAAGAAACTCTATATTAGATTAACCTTTGATCCCTCGATGACTACATGGTCACCCATGGTAACAGAGCTGTCTATGACACCCCTCCTCATTATGAAGCAGCCAGAAAGACAACCAGATTCCTCATGATTGAGGAACTGATCAATAGAAAGGGGACACTGAAACCAACCCAATAGTCCCATGGACTGTTCTTTTGGATAAACATAGAAATTGACCTTTCTGAACTTAAAGCTTGAACCTTGTATTTGTTCTACTTGAGTTCCTTCCTCAGGAAAGGACCCTTAGGCCTCTCAAAAAAAAAAAAAAAAAAAAAAAAAAAAGCATCAATAAACTGAAACTCATCCGATCATTACATTATAATGAGACTTTGGACCCCTCATTCATCAGGATTGCTTTCTTACCCCTCTCTAGTTCCTGTTTGCTGAGGCATTGTTACATTTCTTCCCACTATATAAAACCTCTTGTTTTAGTCAGTCAGGGAGATGGATTTGAGGCTGAGCTCCCATCTCCTGGGCTGCAGCGCCTGATGGAAGCCTTTTTCCTTGGCAATACTTGTCATCTCAGTCATTGGCTTTCTGTGTGGCGAGCAGCAGGACCTGGACCAAACCCTTGGTGTTTTGGTAACACAAAAAGAAGATGGCTGACTGAAGGCATCTTGCACTTGCCTCCTCCACAAAGAAGAACCAAAACAGCGAGTAGATAATCATACTTTGAATCAAGCATCTAAGGGAGACCACTGGAACTCAACAGGGAAGTGACAGGAAACACCTGAGGCACAGGAGGAGAGGGAAGCGAGACAGCCAGCTCTGCAGGCCAGGATTGGCTGGGAGGCCAGAGAGTTTCCCCAGTGTGGGAAACTCTGGTCCACTTCCCTGCTTATGTTTGAACTTCCCAATAATGAAACTTTCTCCCTTTTTATGGGCTGACCCCTCCTCTATATCTTGTTCTCTTATGATGACTTTCTAGGTACATGAGCCATTCAATTTGTCACATCTGCAGCGTAGCTGTTAGTACACAGATTTATCATGCCTTGAAAATGAACCATTTGGCCGGGCGCGGTGGCTCAAGCCTGTAATCCCAGCACTTTGGGAGGCCGAGACGGGCGGATCACGAGGTCAGGAGATCGAGACCATGCTGGCTAACACGGTGAAACCCCGTCTCTACTAAAAAATACAAAAAATTAGCCGGGCGAGGTGGCGGGCGCCTGTGGTCCCAGCTACTCGGGAGGCTGAGGCGGGAGAATGGCGTAAACCCAGGAGGCGGAGCTTGCAGTGAGCTGAGATCCGGCCACTGCACTCCAGCCTGGGCGACAGAGGGAGACTCCGTCTCAAAAAAAAAAAAAAAAAATGAACCATTTAAAATGTTTTCTCACAATGATGTATACCCTAAATGCCCTGACTTGATCATTACATATTCTATGCATAAAGCAAAATACCACATGCACTCCATAAAAATATACAAATATTACACATCAATAAAAATTAAAAAAAAAGAAAAAACAAGAAAGATGTCAAATCTACAACCACACTTTACAATCTAAAGAAGTAGAAAAAGAAAAATCATTGCAGAAAGAAATAAAGACTAGAACACAGATAAATGAAATAAGAAATAGAGAAAACAATAGAGAAAATCAATAAAACCAAAAGTTGTTTCTTTGAAAAGATCAACAAAAGGCCTGGCTGGATGGCTCACACCTGTAATCCCAGCACTTTGGGAGGCTGAGGCGGGCGGATCACGAGGTCAAGAGATTGAGATCACCCTGGCCAATATGGTGAAACCCTGTCTTTACTAAAAGTACAAAAATTAGCTGGGCATGGTGATGTGTGCCTGTAGTCCCAGCTACTTGGGAAGCTGAGGCAGGAGAATCACTTGAACCCGGGAGGTGGAAGTTGCAGTGAGCCAAGATCATGCCACTGCACTCCAGCCTGGCGACAGAGCAAGATTCTGTCTCAAAAAAAAAAAAAAAGAAAGAAAGAAAAAGAAAAGATCAATAAAATTAGCAAACCTTAGGCCAGATGCAGTGGCTATCACCTGTAATCCTAGCACTTTGGAAGGCTGAGGCAGGCAGACAACCTGAGCTCAGGAGTTCGATAACAGCCTGATCAACATGGTGAAACCCTGTCTCTACTGAAAATATAAAAATTAGCCAGGCATGGTGGTGCATGCTTGTAATCTCAGCTACTCAGGAGGCCGAGGCAGAAGAATCACTTGAACCTGGTAGGTGGAGGTTACAGTGAGCCAAGATTGCGCCATTGCACTCCACCCTGGGTAAGAAGAATGAAACTCTGTCTAAAAAAAAAAAAAAAAAAAAATGGCTGGGTGCGGTGGCTCAAGCCTGTAATCCCAGCACTTTGGGAGGCCGAGACGGGCGGATCACGAGGTCAGGAAATCGAGACCATCCCGGCTAACACGGTGAAACCCTGTCTCTACTAAAAAATACAAAAATACTAGCCAGGGGAGGTGGCAGGCGCCTGTAGTCCCAGCTACTCGGGAGGCTGAGGCAGGAGAATGGCATAAACCCAGGAGGCGGAGCTTGCAGTGAGCTGAGATCCGGCCACTGCACTCCAGCCTGGGTGACAGAGCGAGACTCCGTCTCAAAAAAAAAAAAAAAAAAAATTAGTGATGGTGCACACCTGTAGTCCCAAATACCCAGGAGGCTGGGGTGGGAGGATCGCTTGAGCCTGGCTGTTGAGGCTGCAGTGAGCTATGCCACGGCACTACAGCCTGGGTGACAGACTGACACCTTGTCTCAAAAAAAAAAGGAAAAAGGGCCAGGTGTGGTGGCTCGCGCCTGTAATCCCAGCACTTTGGGAGGCCAAGCCAGGTGTATCAGCTGAGGTCAGGAGTTTGAGACCAGCCTGGCCAATATGGGGAAACCCCGTTTCTACCAAAAATACAAAAATTAGCCAGGTGTGGTGGCAGGCACCTGTAATCCCAGCTACTTGGGAAGCCTGCGGCAGGAGAATTGCTTGAACCCAGAGGTGGAGGTTGCAGTGAGCCGAGGTCGGGCCATTGCACTCCAGCCTGGGCTACAAGAGTGAAACTCCGTCTCAAAAAAAAAAAAAAAAAAAAAAGAGAAATGCCAAGAATAGGCAAATTGATACAGACAGAAAGTGGATGAGAGCTTACTAGGAGCCAGAGGGAAGGTGCAATGGTTAGTTGTTGCCTCACAAATACAATGTTTCTGTTTGGGGTGATGAAAAAGTTTTGGAACTAGTCAGTAGTGATGGTTGTACATTATGAATGTAATTAATGCCACTTAAGAATGGTTAAAATGGGCCGGCCCGGTGGCTCATGCCTGTAGTCCCAGCACTTTGGGAGGCCAAGGTAGGCGGATCACAAGGTCAGGAAATCAAGACCATCCTAGCTAACACGGTGAAACCCCGTCTCTACTAAAAATACAAAAAACTTAGCCGGGCGTGGTGGTGGGTGCCTGTAGTCCCAGCTACTTGGGAGGCTGAAGCAGGAGAATGGCGTGAACCTGGGAGGCAGAGGTTGCAGTGAGCCGAGATCGCACCGCTGCACTCCAGCCTGGGCAACAGTGTGAGGCTCCATCTCGGAAAAAAAAAAAAAAAAAATGGTTAAAATGGCAAATTTTATGTTATACATATTTCATCACACAAAACAAAGACACTTTGGCAGCTGTAAAGAAACAAGACTGGGCCGGGCACGGTGGCTCACGCCTGTAATCCCAGCACTTTGGGAGGCCGAGGCGGGCAGATCACGAGGTCAGGAGATCGAGACCATCCTGGCTAACATGGTGAAACCCCGTCTCTACTAAAAATACAAAAAAAATTAGCCGGGTGTGGTGGCTGGCGCCGGTAGTCCCAGCTACTTGGAGGCTGAGGCAGGAGAATGGTGTGAACCCGGGAGGCAGAGCTTGCAGTGAGCCGAGATTTCACCACTGCACTCCAGCCTGGGCGACAAAGCGAGACTCCGTCTCAAAAAAAAAAAAAAGAAACAAGACTGTAGGTTAAGGTTACTGAAGTAATCCAGGCTAAAGATCATCTTCTGTTTGTCCTTCCAGGCGCACACTGCCCTCTTCCCTGCTTTGTGCTCCAGGATGCTGACCTGTGTTGACTGACTAGCAGATTCTTAGGCCCTCTGGCTTCTGGTTGAATTTGACCAATGTGGAGCACTGGCAAGTGATCCGAGAGTGAGAGGAAAGTGACAGTAGAGTAGTTCCCTGGCTCCCAATCTTCACATTGCTGTGGGCTGCTGCATCCCTTGACCAAAGCTCACAGCTCCTGTCAGGCAGCCTTCTCCACAAAGCTCTGTCTCTGTATTGTATTAATAGTAATGGCTCGGCCGGGCTCGGTGGCTCATGCCTGTAATCGCTGCACTTTGGGAAGCCGAGATGGGTGGATCACCTGAAGTCAGGAGTTTGAGACCAGCTGGCCAACATGATTCAACTCCGTCTCTACTAAAAATACAAAAAAATTAGCCAGGCCTGGTGGCCGACACCTGTAATCCCAGCTACTCGGGAGGCTGAGGCAGAAGAGTCACTTGAACCCGGGAGGTGGAGGTTGCAGTGAGCCGAGATTGTGCCACTGCACTCCAACCTGGGCAACAAGAGTGAAAATCTGTCTCAGAAAAAAAAATAACAATAATAAAACAGTAATGGCTCCCTCCTGCATTCCTCCTAGGGGAAAAATGGCCCTAACTAGTCTAAGGCAGGAAATGGACAGCATGGTCCGTTTGTGTGTTTTCCTTTGTGTGTTTTCCTACATGAGTTTATTAGTTTAATAATTCCTTTATTAAGCTTTCATCAAATTACCCAGTTTGACCATGCTGTCTATTTCTTGCCTTAGACTAGGATGGAGAAAGAGCATTAAATCTATGTGGAGATAGAGCCTTGAGGTTTTGAAAGGTTGGATGGTTTGGCAAACTTGGCCCCTGGCTCTCAGAAAAGTTCTCATAAATTGGGGGAGACAAGACACATAGCTTAGAAAAAACACAAGATTCACACTCATAGCAAGTAATCATAGTGAAGTCCAGTATAGGCTCAATTTGCAAAGTGGTTGATAGAAGGTACTTAATGCACTAATTCATCTATTTTCCTATGCTGGGGACAGAATTGACTCTTCTTCAGGTAGGAGAGAGGTTGGAAGGGTTTGGCTAGCTTCCACAGAAGACAAAGCAAACTGAGGTTTCCCAAGAAGCAATAGAAATAGAGGTTCTTGGAAACGATCCCAGAAAACAGGTCTAATCATTTGGGTGAAGTGTCAGGATCCAGCCAATGACTTACAATGGCTCAGCCTCCAAACCAGTGATCCTGAGATAAATGGGAACAACACCTGAATTGTGGAGGTGCACCGGCCTCAGGGTTTTTGAAACAATACCCTGTTACATCCATCAGCTGTCCTTCTGAGCCTGTTCCCTCCCTGAAGCCACATATGGAGCAAAAAGGATATATTTCTCTGTTACAGGCCCTGCCTCACTTATCTCCCACATACTACTTCCCCACTTTCCTCCTTTTCCCCAAAGGCCTTTTTACCACTCTGGCTCTTCCAGTTGCACACATCAAACCTACATCTCTGCTAGGAGACAGGGTGTTTGTGGTAGAGGAGTGACCCACACATTTGAGATTTTCCTGGGTCATACTGGAAACCCTGGATTCCTGCCTGGTTTATTTTCCTTTGTAGGTTTTTTTTTTTTTTTTTTTTTTTTTTTTTTTTTTTTTGAGACAGAGTCTTGCTCTGTCGCCCAGGCTGGAGTGCAGTGGCCGGATCTCAGCTCACTGCAAGCTCCGCCTCCCGGGTTCCCACCAGTCTCCTGCCTCAGCCTCCCGAGTTGCTGGGACTACAGGCGCCTGCCACCACGCCCGGCTAGTTTTTTTGTGTTTTTTAGTAGAGACGGGGTTTCACCATGTTAGCCAGGATGGTCTCGATCTCCTGACCTCGTGATCTGCCCGTCTCGGCCTCCCAAAGTGCTGGGATTACAGGCTTGAGCCACCTGTAAATAGGCGCCCGGCCTATTTCCCTTTGATTCAATCCAGAAAACCCTGATTGGTGTGTAACTCCCATAACATGATCTTTAGCTCTCGGGCCCAGGACCCGTCATCTGGGGCCTGCCAGCTATTTCAGCCCAGGCTTTCATGCCAAGCTCTCGAATAGATGTGGCCAGTAGAATACAGTCTCCTTTTTTTTTTTTTTAATTGAAAGGCAAAACTCAATAAATGTTAGCTATTATTATTATTACTAGATTTAAAAAATACCAATATGCTCATATAATAAATATGAGCCGGGCATGGTGGCTCATGCCTGTAATCCCAGCACTTTGGGAGGTTGAGGCGGGCGGATCACCTGGTCGGGAGTTTAAGACCAGCCTGACCAACGTGGAGAAACCCCATCTCTACTAAAAATAGAAAATTAACCGGGCATGGTGGCACATGCATGTAGTCCCAGCTATTCGGGAGGCTCAGACAGGAGAATCGCTTGAACCTGGGAGGCCGAGGTTGCAGTGAGCCAAGATCGCACCATTGCACTCCAGCCTGGGCAAAAAGAGTAAAACTCTGTCTCAAAAATAAATAAATAAAATAAATAAATAAATAAATAAATAAATAAGTATGACCCACTTCACCAAATTTGAGTCTAAAAGAATGGTCACATTTCTCCTCTCTCTTTTTTTTGCGATGGAGCCTCACTGTGTCACCCAGGCTGGAATACAGTGGTGCAATCTCGGTTCACTGTAACGTCTGCCTCTTGGGTTCAAGCGATTCTCTTGCCTCAGCCTCCTGAGTAGCTGGGATTGCAGGCACGCACCACCACACCCAGCTAATTTTTTGGTATTTTTAGTAGAGATGGGTTTTCACCATGTTGGTCAAGCTGATCTTGAACTCCTGACCTGATGATCTGCCCACCTTGGCCTCCCAAAGTGCTGGGATTATGGGTGTGAGCTATTGCGCCTGACCTCCTCTCTCTTTTTTAAAAATTCAAAGTTCAGTTTATTTTTATACCTGTTTTACTTTGTTTTATTTATTTCTGACATAAGTAATATGTGCACCCAGAAAAATTCTAAGAAAGTCAAAGGCCTGCCACTTTTCCCAACTCCCAAGTTTCCCTCTCCACAGATGCCAGTCTTACCAATTTCTTCCATGGACTTCAAGAGAGTCTATGCAATTACAGACACTGATATGCTTTTCCTTGTACACAAGTTATATATTTTGGAGAGTGTCAATTCTTATCGAGTTGCCTAATTCTTCCCTTAAATTACTCCCAAACCTATTGAGGTATGTATGTACTTTCCTTTTATTCTTTTCCTTCTTTTTTTTCTTTTTTTAAGACAGAGTCTCACTGTGTCACCCAGGCTGGAGTGCAGTGGCATGATTTTGGCTCATTGTAGCCTCGACCTCCTAGACTCAAGCAGTCCACCTGCATTGGCCTCCCAACAGGCATTAGCCGCCACACCTGATGAGGTATAGTTTTCTTTCCTCTCCTCCTCTCCTCTCTTCTTTTCTTACAGAGTTTCGCTCTTGTTGCCCAGGCAGGAGTGCAATGGTATGATCTTGGCTCACCACAACCTCCATCTCGCAGGTTCAAGCGATTCTTCTGCCTCAGCCTCCCTACTAGCTGGGATTACAGGCACCTGCCACCATTCCCGGATAATTTTTGTATTTTTGGTAGAGACAGGGTTTCTCCATGTTGGTCAAGCTGGTCTTGAACTCCCAACCTCAGGTGACCCACCTGCCTTGGCCTTCCAAAGTGCTGGGATTACAGGCATGAGCCACCGTGCCTGGCGAAGTATAGTTTCATTAAATAAAATTCATCCATTTTAACTGTACACAGTTTGATAGATTTTGGCAATTGTGTACTATCATGCAACCATCACCACAATTAAGATATAAAATGTTTCCATCACTCTAAAAAGTTAGCTCCTGCCCTATTACAATTCAATCTCCTCACATAACCGCTGTGGGCAACCAATGACCTGCTTTCTGACATTGTAGTTTTGCTTTTCCTAGGACTTTTTTTTTTTTTTGAGACGGAGTCTTGCTCTGTCGCCCAGGCTGGAGTGCAGTGGCATGATCTTGGCTCACTGCAAGCTCCGCCTCCTGGGTTCATCCATTCTGCTGCCTCAGCCTCCCGAGTAGCTGGGACTACAGGTGCCTGCCACCACGTCTGGTAAATTTTTTGTATTTTTAGTAGAGACAGGGTTTCACTGTGTTATCCAGGATGGTCTCGATCTCCTGACTTCATGATCCACCCGCCTCGCCTTGTTAGCATTGGCAGATGCTAACAATTGGTGAATATAGATAGAGTATGTGGATGTTCGTTTTATTATTAATCCCATTTATTTTTTGAGACAAGTTCTCATTTTGTTGCCTAGGCTGGAGTTCAGTGGTGTGGTCATGGTCCCGGAAGCCTCAACTTCCCAGGCTCAGAGGATACTCCTCCCTCAGCCTCTGAAGTAGCTGGGACTATTGATGCATACCACCATGCCTGGCTAATTTTTTTGTACTTTTAGTAGAGATGGGGTTTCACCATGTTGGCCCGGCTGGTCTCAAACTCCTCATCTCAGGTGATCGGCCCGCCTTGGCCTCCCAAACTGCTGGGATTACAAGCGTGAACCACTGTACCTGGCCACATTATTCATTTAAAAATTATGGCAAAATATATATAAAACATAAAATTTATCATTTTAAGTGTACAATTCAGTGCATCAGTTACATTCACAATGTTGTACAATCATCACCACTATCTAGTTTCAAAACTTTTAATTACCTCAAACAGAAACTCTGTACTTATTAGGCAATAACTCTCCATTCATCCCTCACACTAACCACTTGCAAGCTGTGGTCTACTTTTGGTATCTGCAAATTTGCCTATTCTAGATATTTCATGTAACTGGAATCATACAATATTTGTCCTTTTGTGTTTGACTTCTTTCACTTGGCATAATGTTTTCAAGGTTTATCCATGTTGTAACATGTATCAGAACTTCATCCCTTCGTATGGCTGAATAATATTCTGTTGTGAGTATACACCACATTTGGTTTATCCAGTCATCTGGTGATGGTGACTTGTGTTGTTTCCACTTTTTGGCTATTGTGAGCAAAGATGCTATGAATATTCACATACAAGTATCTGACTGAATCTTTGTTTTTAATTCTTTTCGGTATATACATAGGAGTAAAGTTGCTGGGTCATAAGGTTGAGCTCTTTGGGGAACCATCAGACTGTTTTCGATAGCAGTTGCACCATTTACATTTCCACCAACAATGCAGAAGGGCTCCAGTTTCTCCATATCCTTGCTAACATTTGTCGTTTTCCTTTAAGAAAAAAATAGCTATCCTAGTAGGCATAAAATGACCTCTCACTGTATTTTTGATTTGCATTTCCCTATTCTAAGGTTGTTAAGCACATTGTGCTTATTGGCCAGTTGTATATCTTCTTTGAAAAAATGTTTATTCAAGTTATTTGCCCCCTGTTTTTTTTGAGACGGAGTTTCGCTCTGTCGCCCAGGCTGGAGTGCAGTGGCACGATCTCCGCTCACTGCAAACTCTGCCTCCCAGGTTCACGCCATTCTCCTGCCTCAGCCTCCCAAGTAGCTAGGACTACAGGCATCCACCACCACGCCCGGCTAATTTTTTGTATTTTTAGTAGAGACGGGGTTTCACCGTGTTTGCCAGGATGGTCTGGATCTCCTGACCTCGTGATCCACCTGCCTCGGCCTCCCAAAGTGCTGGGATTACAGGCGTGAGCCACCACGCCCGGCCTGCCCTTTTTTTTTTTTGAGACGGAGTCTTGTTCTGTCACCGAAGCTGGAGTGCAGTGGCACGATCTCCGCTCACTGCAAACTCTGCCTCCTGGGTTCACGCCATTCTCCTGCCTCAGCCTCCCAAGTAGCTGGGACTACAGGTGCCCACCACCACGCCCAGCTAATTTTTTGTATTTTTAGTAGAGATGGGGTTTTACTGTGTTAGCCAGGATAGTCTCAATCTCCTGACCTCGTGATCCACCTGCTTCGGCCTCCCAAAGTGCTGGGATTACAGGCGTGAGCCACTGCACCAGGCCTGTCATTTGCCCATTTTTAAATTGGGTTGTTTGACCCAATTATCCCTTTAATCTATCTGGTTTTTTGTTTGTTTGCTTTTGTTTTTTTGAGACAGAATCTCACTCTGTCACCCAGGCTGGAGTGCAGTGGAACAATCTCCGCTTACTGCAACCTCTGCCTCCCGGGTTCAAGTGATTCTCGTGCGTCAGCCTCCGAATACCTGGAATTACAGGCACCTGCCACCATACCTGGTTAATTTTTTGTATTTTTAGTAGAGACGGAGTTTCACTATGTTGCCCAGGCCGGTCTCAAACTCCTGAGCTGAGGCAATCCGCCTGCCTCGGCCTCCCAAAGTGCTGGGATTACACGTGTGAGCCACCATGCCTGGTCTACTCTGTTTTTTTTTTTTTGACATGGAGCCTTACTCTGTCACCCAGCCTGGAGTGCAGTGGCGCGACCTCGGCTCACTACAACCTCCGCCTCATGGGCTCAAGCTATTCTCCTGCCTCAGCCTCCCCAGTAGCTGGCATTACAGGCACATGCCATCATGTACCCAGCCCGGGTCTCGGGGTTTTTATAGGCACAGGATGGGGGCATGGCAGGCCAGGGGAGATCTTGGAAAATGCAACATTTGGGCAGGAAAAGAAAAAAGCCTGTCCATCCATACTTAGGTCCCTGGGTACAGGACCTAAGGGTGGAGCCCTAGCCAGGGACCACGCCCTTTCCTTCCCCCTCTTTCTTATCATTTAAAGGGACCATGCCCTTCCCTTCCCAGCACTTCCCTTTCTCCCTCCTGTATCACAGTGAGCCATGGTCATGCCACTGCACTCCAGGCTGGGGGACACAGTAAAACCCTGTCTCAAAAAATAAAAAGAGATCAGAGACCTTAATAGACACCTTAACAAAGAAGACAGAGAGCAAAGAAGCATATGAAAAGATGCACCCCATGATATGTCAGGGAAATGCAAATTAAAACAATAGGATACCACTACACACCTATTAGAATGGTTAAATCTGAAACACCAACACCACAAGATGCTGGTGAGGACTGGAGCCATAGAAACTAACATTCGTTATTGGTGGGAATACAAAATGGCACAGCTACTTTGGAAGACACTTTGGCAGTTTTTTACAAAGCTAGACATAGTCTTACCATAAGATCCAGCAATCACACTCCTCGGTATTTACCCAAATGAGTTGAAAACTATGTCCACACAAAAACCTGCACACAGATGTTTATAGCAGCTTTATTCATAATTGCCAAAAACTAGAAGTAACCAAGATGTCCTTCAATAGATGAATAAACTCTAGTACATCCATACAATGCAATATTGATCAATAGTAGAAAGACATGAGCTATTAAGCAATGAGGAAATGAGAAATCTTAAATGCATATTATTAAGTGACAGAAACCAATCTGAAAACAGTTGTATGATTCCAACTATATGACATTCTGGGGAAGGCAAAACCATGGAAACAGGAAAAAGATCAGTGGTTGTCAGAGGTTTGCAGAAAGGAAGAAATAAATAAGTGGAGCCCAGAGCGCTTTTAGGGCAGTGAAAATATTCTGTATGATACTATAATGGTAGATACATGTCATTATACACTTGTCCAAATCCATAAAATGTACACCAAGAGTGAATCCTAAAGCCAAGGGTGGTGGTGCACACCTTTAGTCCCAGCCACTCAAGAGACTGAGGCAGGAAGATCGCTGGAGCTCAGGAGTTCGAGACTGCAGTGTGCTATGATCACACCTGTGAATAGCCATTGCACTCCAGCCTGGGCAACACAGTAAGACATCATCTCTGGAAAAAAAAAAAAGAGTGAACCTTAACGTAAACTATGGACTTTGGCCAAGTACAGTCACTCAAACCTGTAATCCTAGCACTTTGAGAGGCTGAGGTGAGAGGATTGCTTTGAGGCCTGGAATTAAAGACAAACCTGGCCAGCATAGCGAGAACCTCATCTCTGTTTTTATTTGTTTGTATGTATGTATGTATGTATTTATTTTTTGAGGCAGAGTCTTGCTTTGTTGGCCAGGCAGGAGTGCAGTACGATCTCTGCTCACTGCAACCTCCGCCTCCCGGGCTCAAGCAATTCTCCTGCCTCAGCCTCCTGAGTAGCAGGGATTATAGGCGTGTGCCACCAAGCCCGGCTAATTTTTGTATTTTCTTTTTTTTTTTTTTTTTTTTTTTTGAGACGGAGTCTTGCTCTGTAGCCCGGGCTGGAGTGCAGTGGCCGGATCTCAGCTCACTGAAAGCTCCGCCTCCCGGGTTTGCGCCATTCTCCTGCCTCAGCCTCCCGAGTAGCTGGGACTACATTAGCTGGGACTACAGGCCCCCCCACCTCGCCCGGCTAGTTTTTTGTATTTTTAGTAGAGACGGGGTTTCACTGTGTTAGCCAGGATGGTCTCGATCTCCTGACCTCGTGATCCGCCCGTCTCGGCCTCCCAAAGTGCTGGGATTACAGGCTTGAGCCACCGCGCCTGGCCAATTTTTGTATTTTCAGTAGAGACAGGGTTTCACCATGTTGGCCAAGCTGGTCTCAAACTCCTGACCTCAGGTAATCTGCCCACCTCAGCCTCCCAAAGTGCTGGGATTACAGGCGTGAGCCACCGTGCCCAGCCTGTATTTTTAAAAACTATAAAAAGAAATAAAAAAGCTGTGAACTCTGGGTGACCATGAGGTGTTAACAAATACACCACCAGCGGGAGATGTGGTGAATGGAGGAGGCTGTACACGTGTTGGGGCACGGGGCATATGGGACAACTCTGTACCTTTCTCCCAATTATGCTGTGACCCTAAAAACACTCTAAAAACTAAAGTCTAAAAAATAAAAAACAGAGAAGGCAGGGAAAAAAAGAACACTGTGATGAATAGAAAACAGTTATAAATATGGCAGCTGTTAATCCAACTTTATCAATAATCATTTAAAATAGGCCAGGCGCAGTGGCTCATGCTTGTAATCACAGCACTTTGAGAGGTGAGGCAGGCAGATCACAAGGTCAGGAGATCGAGACCATCATGGCTAATACGGTGAAACCTCATCTCTACTAAAAACACAAAAAAATTAGCCGGGTGTGGTGGCGGGTGCCTGTAGTCCCAGCTACTCCGGGGGGCTGAGGCACGAGAATGGTGTGAACCCAGGAAGTGGAGTTTGCAGTGAGCCGAGATTGCGCCACTGCACTCCAGCCTGGGCGACAGAGCAAGACTCCATCTCAAAACAAAAACAAAAATAAAAAACCCAAGACCCTAGCAGGCAGACACACAAGCTGCTGGACGTGGAGAAGAGCAGATCCGTGGTAGAAGACACAAGCGGCTGGATGTTAAGAGGACGTCGAGGAGAGGGCGCCGGTGGAAGAGCACAGGATAGATGTCGGCACACCCGCAGGCCACCGACCAGAAGAACCAGGTGGAGTTTGGCCAGGGCAGTCGGAGAGCCCAGGCCGCTGAGAGGCAGACCCCAGGGGAAAACTTTCCCACTACATCTCCCTCCTGGCGCCCCATTTGCTGAGAGCTCCCTCTACTCAATAAAACCTTGCACTCATTCTCCAAGCACAGGTGTGATCCGATTCTTCCAGTGCACCAAGGCAAGAACCTGTGATACAGAAAGCCCTCTGTCCTCCCGACAAGGTAGAGGGTCTAACTGAATTGGTTAATACAAGCCGCCTATAGACCGCAAAACTGAAAGAGCACACAGTAGCACATGCCCACTGGGGCTTCAGGAGGTGTAAACATCCACCCCTAGACACTGCCACGGGTCAGAGCCCCACAGCCTGCCCCTTTGTTTCCCCTAGAGGCTTAAGCTTCAGGGCACTGAAGAAGTGAGCCACTGCCCCTGTCACGTGCCCCGTGAGTGGCACAAGGGAACCTTTCCCGTTTCAACGGCAGCCTCAACCTCCTGAGCTCAATCGATCCTCCTCACTCAGCCTCCAGTGTAGCTGGGACTACAGGCCCACACCACCATGCCCAGCTAATTTTTTGTAGAGATGAGGTCTTACTTCATTCCTCAGGCTGGTCTCGAACTCCTGGGCTCGAGTGTTCCTCACGCTCCGGCCTCCCAAAGTGCTGGGATTACAGGAATGAGCCACCAAACCTGGCCTCTCTATTTTTTTGAAAGAAAAAATTATTTAATGATTGATGAATACAAAACTATATACAAATTTGACTATTTCCCATAACATCTAAGATCTCATGACGTGTCAGTTTCCTAGGGCTGTTGTAACTGTTTGGGTGAGGGAAAAGGGACAAGATGGAGGAAGGTGAACAAGATGGAGCAGTCCCCATTGTTTCCGGGTTCTTCATCACAGATTTTCCCGCGCCCGGGAAAAGAACCAAATCAACTGAACATGCGCAGAATGACGTCAAGCCGGGGACACCGAAATTCAAGAAGCCACTCCTACATACACGCCCCAAACTCCTCCCCTTCCAGCTCCCAGGCATAAAAGTCCGCCGCCGGCAGGAGCCAGCGTGACTTCTTCGGCCCCCGCATTTGTGGACCGGAGAACATCACCCGAGAGCGCCGGTGTGACTTCCCTGGCCCCCCACACCTGAGGACCAGAGAACCTCGTCCGAGAGTGTATGCATATTTGCAATAAAAGACTGCCACTTTCTTATGTACTTTGGCCTCATGTTTAATTACTTAGCTCTCCCAAATTAAGTTACATTAAATGAAATCAAAACAGTTAGTGCCAAATTAATTTAAATTAAAACAGTAACAAGGAACCACAAACCGGTGGCTTAGGACAACAGCAATTTGCTCTCTCTCTGTTCTGGAGGCCGGTAATCTGAACTCAAAGTGTCAGCTGGGCTATGCTGTCCTTGAAGCCTCTAGAAGAGGACGTTTCGTTGACTCTCTCCAGCTTCTGGTTCCAGGCATTGCTGGGTTTGTGGCAGCACAAGTCCAATCTCTGTCTCCATCTTCACATTGAATTATCCTAGTGTCTCGATGACTTCACATATCTGACCCAATTTCTAATTGAGTTGTTTCTGTTCTTACTGTTGAGTTTAAGAGTTCTTTTTTTTTTTTTTTGGTGGGGAGGCGGGATGGAGTTTTGCCCTTGTTGCCCAGGCTGGAGTGCAGTGGCACTGTCTCGGCTCACTGCAACCTCCACCTCCAGGTTGAAGCGATTCTCCTGCCTCGGCCTCCTGAGTAGCTGGGATTACAGGCATGCACCACCACGCCCAGCTAATTTTGTATTTTTAGTAGAGACCCACCTCAGCCTCCGAAGTGCTGGGATTACAGGCATGAGCCACTGTGTCCAACCAAGAGTTCTTTATAGGCTGTGCTCACACCTGTGATCCCAGTACTGTGGGAGGCCAAGATGGGCAGATTGCTTGAGCCCAGGAGTTGGAGACCAGCCTGGGCAACATGGTGAAACCCCGTCTCTACTAAAAATGCAAAAAATCAGCCCAGCACGGTGGCTCACGCCTGTAATCCCAGCACTTTGGGAGGCCGAGGTGGGTAGATCACGAGGTCAGGCGATGGAGACTATCCTGGCTAACACGGTGAAACCCCGTCTCTACTAAAAAAATACAAAAAAATTAGCCAGGCGTGGTGGCAGGCACCTGTAATCTCAGCTACTCGGGAGGCTGAGGCAGGAGAATGGGGTGAACCCAGGAGGCGGAGCTTGCAGTGAGCCGAGATCATGCCACTGCACTGCAGCCTGGGAGACAAGAGCGAGACTCCATCTCAAAATAAATACATAAATTTTTTAAAAACTCATCACCAAACCCAAGGTCATCTAGATTTTCTCTTGTTATCTTCTAGTTTTATAGTTTTGCATTTCACATTTGTGCCTATGATCCATTTTGATTTTGAGTTAATTTTTGTGAAAGGTATAAGATGTTTGTCTACATTTTTTTTTAAGCAAGCAGAAAACATATTTATTCTTTTCCATTGATAACTCTTTGAATCCTTTCTGCTAAATTGTTCTTCCTTTCCCTTGGGTGAAATTTCAGGCAGACTCCATAGCTTTTCAGGTCATGTCATATTCAGTATTATTTCCAGGTAATAAAACAGTTTAATTCAGTTCAATATATAAGCTTTAATCTCAGTCCATTCATCCCATCTCAGTTCTGGCTAAAACTCTGTAATGGGAAGGAGTATGGTGGTTTCTTTGACCTTTTACCTTCCTTCCTCATTATCTTTGGATTCTCTGAGAATGGGGATAAGAAGGATGAATGGGAAAAATACAGACACGGAAGAGGTCTTCCCTGGCTCTCTTGGCTCCCCACCCCACCAAGGCAGCCATTCCAATACTGGTTCATGCTGAGACTTTATGAGTGATTAAAAAAGCCCCACAGATGTGGCTTTTCCACCTGCAGGTCCCTGACACAGGTGACGCCTCCTGCAATTGGTCATTTACAATTTCCTTCTTGGCCTCTGACTTCTAGTGGCTCATGTTTCTCAGATTCTGTGGGTGTTGCTTCGTCCTTCCAGGTGGGCTTCTTATTCCACATCCTTGAATTCTGAAGCTCCCACAAAGAGACTTATGACTGTGGATGGGTGTAGAATTCTTGTTGTTGTGGGACGATAGGAGTAGGTTATCTTTTCTTCCACCACTGTGGTCCTATTTTCTTTATTTCTTTTCTTTTCTTTTCTTTTTTTTTTTTTAGATGGAGTTTCGCTCTTGTTGCCCAGGCTGGAGTGCAATGGCCCAATCTCGGCTCACTGCAACCTCCGCCTCCCAGGTTCAAGCGGTTCTCCTGTCTCAGCCTCCCAAGTAGCTGGGATTACAGGCATGCGCCACCACGCCCGGCTAATTTTTGTATTTTTAGTAAAGACGGGGTTTCTCCATGTTGGTCAGGCTGGTCTGGAACTCCCAACCTCAGATGATCTGTCCATCTCGGCCTCCCAAAGTGCTGGGATTACAGGTGTGAGCCACCACGCCTGGCCAGGAGTTTATTTATTATTTTTTTTTAACCCTCTCTTAGTAAAGAAAGAAGAGTAGAGGGAGCTAGGGTTGTCCAACTGCCCTTCTCTTATCTCAGCTATGGCTCCAGTAAATTACACTAGTTTCCCTTGAGGGCAGGTCTTTGTTATGCAGAATAGAAGGCTCTGGGCCTATTTCACAAGGGTTATTTCTTCTCCGAGTGTATTTCAGAGTAGTTAACTTTCTCTCCTCCCTGCCAAAAGTGTGGGAGATGTTTCTCAAACCTTCACCATGAGAACATAGTGGGTCTCCTGGAGGCAAAACACGAAAAGTGTTGACCAGGCACAGTGGCTCACTCCTGTAATCCCAGCAGTTTGGTAGGCTGAGGCAGGAGGATCACTTGAGGCCAGGAGTTTAAGACTAGACTGGGCAACAAAGTGAGACCCTATCTCTATTTTAAAAATTTCTAGGCCGGGCGCGGTGGCTCACACCTGCAATCCCAGCACTTTGGGAGGCCGAGGCTGGTGGATCACAAGGTCAGGAGATCAAGACCATCCTGGCTAAGACAGTTAAACCCCGTCTCTACTAAAAATACAGAAAAAAATTAGCCGGGCATGGTGGTGGGCACCTGTGGTCCCAGCTACTTGGGAGGCTGAGGCAGGAGAATGGCGTGAACTCGGGAGGCGGAGCTTGCAGTGAGCTGAGATTGCGCCACTGCACTCCAGCCTGGGCAACAGAGCGGGACTCTGTCTCCAAAAAAAAAAAAAAAAAAAATTTCTAGGCTGGGCGCGGTGGCTCACGCCTGTAATCCCAGCACTTTGGGAGGCCAAGGCAGGCGGATCATGAGGTCAGGAGATCAAGACCATCCTGGCTAACATGGTGAAACCTCCTCTCTACTAAACAAAATACAAAAAATTAGCCAGGCGTGGTGGTGGGCGCCTGTAGTCCCAGCTACTCGGGAGGTTGAGGCAGGAGAATGGTGTGAACCTGGGAGGTGGAGCTTGCAGTGAGCTGAGATCACACCATTGTACTCCAGCCTGGGCGACAGAGCGAGACTCCGTCTCAAGCAAAACAAAACAAAACAAAACAAAAAACAAGGTATAAAATAATATGGAAACCCACACACCTATAGTGAATTCATTTTCGACAAAGGTGCCAAGAACATACACTGGGAAAAGACAGTCTCTTCAACAAATGGTGCTGAAAATACTGAATATCCACATGCAGAAGAAGGAAACTAGACCTGTGTCTCTCACCATATATAAAAATCAAATTAAAATGGATTAAAGACTTAAGTCTAAGACCTCAAACTATGAAACTACTACAAGAAAACATTGGGAAAAATTTCCAGGACATTGAACTGGGCAAAGATTTATTGAATAACAACCCCAGAAGCACAGGCAACCAAAGCAAAAATGGACAAATGGGATAATGTCAAGTTAAAAGGTTTTTGCACAGCAAAGGATACGATCAACAAAGTGAAGAGACAACTTACAGAATGGGATAAAATATTTTCGAACTACGCAGGTGACAAGGGAATAATAACCAGAATATATACGAAGCTCCAACAACTCTATAGGGAAAAAAATCTAATAATCTGATCAAAAAAATGGCAAAAGATTTGAATACACACTTATCAAATGAAGACATACAAATGGCAAACAGCCACATGAAAATGTGCTCAACATCACTGATCATCAGAGAAATGCAAATCAAAACTACAATGGGATATAATCTCACCCCAGTTAAAATGGCTTGTATCAATAAGGCCATAACAAATACAGGCAGTAACAAATGCTGGTGAGGATGTGGAGAAAAGGGAACCACTTTACCACTGTTGGTGGGAATGTAAATTAGTACAACCACTATGGGGAATAATTTGAAGGTTCCTCAAAACACTAAAAATTGAGCTACCATATGACCCAGCAGTCCCACTGCTGGGTACCTGAAAGAAAGGAAATCAGTGTATTAAAGATACCTCCACCAGGCTCGAAGGCTCATGCCTATAATCCTAGCACTTTGGGAGGCCAAGACAGGTGGATCACCTGAGGTCAGGAGTTTGAGACCAGCCTGGCCAACACGGTGAAACCCTGTCTCTACTAAAAATACAAAAATTAGCCGGGCGTGGTGGTGGGTGCCTGTAATCCCCGCTACTTGGGAGGCTGAGGCAGGGAGAATTGCTTGAACCTGGGAGGTGGAGGTTGCAGTGAGCTGAGATCGCGCCACTGCATTCCAGCCTGGGAGACAATGAGACTCTGTCTCAAAAAAATAAAATAAAATAAAAAAAGGTGGTATCTGCACTCCTATATTTGTTGCAGCACTCTTTATAATAACCAAGATTTGGAAGCAACCTAAGTATCCATCAAAAGATGAATGAATAAAGATAATGTGGTACATATATACACAATGGAGTACTATTCAGTCATAAAAAAGAATAAGGTCCTGTCATTTGCAACAGTATAAATGGAATGGGAGATCATTATGTTGAGTGAAATAAGCCATGCACCGAAAGACAAACATCACATGTTCTCACTTATTTGTGGTATAAGTGAGAACAAAACAATTGAACTCATGGGCACAGAGAGTAGAAGGATGGTTACCAGAGGCTGGGAAGGGTAGTGAGGGGCTGGCTGGGGGAGGTGGTGATGGTTAATCCGTACAAAAAAATAGAAAGAATGAATAAGAGCTATTATTTGATAGCCCAACAGGGTGACTATAGTCAATAATAACTTAATTGTATATTTTAAAATAATGTAATGAGAGTAATCAGATTGTTAGTAACTCAAAGGATAAATGCTTGAGGGGTTGAATACCCATGTTCTGTGATGTGCTTATTTCACATTGCATGCTTGTATTGAAATATCTCATGTACCTCATAAAAATATATGCTTACTTTGTACTGACAAAAATTAAAAATCAAATTAAAAAAATTTTTTTTTTTTTTCGAGACAAGGTCTCACTCTGTCACCCAAGCTGGAGTACAATGGTGTGATCTTGGCTCACTGCCAACTCTACATCCTGGACTCAGATGATCCTCCTGCCTCAGCCTCCCAACTAGCTGAGACTACAGGCAAGCACCACCATGCTCGGCTAATTTTTATATTTTTGTAGAGACAGGTTTTGCCATGTTGGCCAGGCTGGTCTCGAACTCCTGGACTTAAGTAATCTGTCTGCCTCAGCCTCCCAAAGTGCTGGGATTACAGGCGTGAGCCACCACACCCAGCCCCCCAAAATTTTTTCATTAAAGTAAATATGGAAACCTGCTACCCCTTAAGTTATATACAAACATACCCTTTCATGCATAGATGATATTGGAAAGGGTACACAGGCCTATTCTTTTTAAGTTTTTTTACCATTCACTTCAATTTCATGTGTATGCGTGTGTGTGTGCACATACATGTTAGTAATGGAAAAAACACCATTTTTCCTTTCTTCTGATTAATTTCAGAAGACTTTCTGGATAAGGAAAGGATAATTCTAAAGTATTCAGAAGAGACAGGTTTTTCCTAGCCATGAGAGAGGGGAGAGGCTTAGGACAGGGCTTCAGAATAAGTTTTGAGGGTCATCAAAAATAGTAGAACAGGCCGGGCGCAGTGGCTTACACCTGTAATCCCAGCACTTTGGGAGGCTGAGGCGGGTGGATCACCTGAGGTTGGGAGTTTGAGACCAGCCTGAGCAACATGGAGAAACCCTGTCTCTACTAAAAATACAAAATTAGCCGGGTGTGTGGCGCACGCCTGTAATCCCAGCTACTCGGGAGGCTGAGGCAGAAGAATAGCTTGAACCCGGGAGGCGGAGGTTGCGGTGAGCTGAGATCGCGCCATTGCACTCCAGCCTGTGCAACAAGAGTGAAACTCGATCTCAAAAACCAAAACAAAACAAAACAAAAGTAGAATAGGCAGCTTCAAAACCCCATCCCTCCATTAGAGCAATGATTAAGCTGCAAAAACTGTCAGAATCTACTTTTTTGGAGTTCTGGAATCTAATAATAAAAAACCTGACTACAACCAGAGGAATTCTTTTCTTTTCTTTCTTTCTTTCTCTTTTTTTTTTTTTTTTTTGTGGCAGAGTTTTGCTCTTTTTGCCCAGGCTGGAGTGCAATGGCGTGATCTCAGCTCACTGCAACCTCCGCCTCCTGGGTTCAAGCTATTCTCCTGCCTCAGCCTCCCCAGTAGCTGGGATTACAGGCATGCACCACCACGCCAGGCTAATTTTGTATTTTCAGTAGAGATGGGGTTTCTCCATGTTTTTCAGGCTGGTCTCGAACTCCCGACCTCAGGCGATTCTCCCGCCTTGGCTTCCCAAAGTGCTAGGATTACAGGCCAGGCGCGGTGGCTCACGCCTATAATCCCAGCATTTTGGGAGGCTAAGGCAGGTGGATCACAAAGTCAGGAGATCGAGACCATCCTGACTAACGTGGTGAAACCCCGTCTCTACTAAAAATACAAAAAAAATTAGCCGGGCGTGGTGGTGGGCACCTGTAGTCCCAGCTACTTGGGAGGCTGAGGCAGGAGAATGGCGTGAACCCAGGAGGCGGAGCTCGCAGTGAGCTGAGATCATGCCACTGCACTCCAGCCTGGGCGACAGAGCGAGACTCTGTCTAAAAAAAAAAAAAAAGTGCTGCGATTATAGGCATGAGCCACAGCGCCTGGTTCAACCAGAGGAATTATTAATGACAAAAGAAGCTGCTAGATATTGGTAGAAGAGCATTGTGGGCCAGGCTCAGTGGCTCACACCTGTAGTCCCAGCACTTTGGGAGGCTTAGGTGGGAGGGTCACTTGAGGCCAGGAGTTCAAGACCAGCCTGGAAACATAGCAAGATCCTGTCTCTTAAAAAAAAAAAAGAAAGAAAGAAAAGAAAAGAAAATTAGCTGGGTATAGTGGTGCATGCCTGTAGTTCCAGCTACTCAGGATGCTGAGGCAGGAGGACCACTGGAGCTGAGGAGATGGAGAGGCCGCAGTAAGGCACGATCAAGCCACTGCACTCCAGCCTGGGCAACAAAGTAAGAACCTTTCTCAAAAACAAACAAAAAAGAACATTGTGACATTTTAAACTTACTTGCCTACCATCCTTCACTGCGCATCTTGGTGTCAGTGGGAACAGTGGCCCATGTTCCTGTATGACTTGCTGGTGCCAGAGGAACAATGTGGACCTTATTCTCAAATAATTGTTCTATGTTTCAACCTGTCTAGTGGTTTTCTGTAGGACTGGCTTTGGGGCTTGTCTTTGTTTTGGAACTTTCTCAGGTCTGCTGTGGCCTCCCAGGCTATGTTTGTTGAAAACGTTTAGAAGAAAATGTATTAGCCACAATGGCCTTGGAAAAGGATAAAAGACAAGGCAAGCAAGAGGCAGACCAAAAAGGCTGGCAAAGGAGATACACAGAAGAATAAGAGTTTTAGAAAGCTCCTCTGTATATTGCGGAATCTACAAGGCCTTACGCATGCCCAGACTTGGACACATGCTAGAAAAACCCACAGAAGACCCTGAGTTTTCACCTCTGGCTAACCTTTAGATTCCACCCAAGCAGGAAGTTAAAGGTAAGACAGAATTACAAATGGCCTGGTAAAGTGCTAGCACTTACATACAGCCGATCTGCAAAGAGCAGGAGAGTATTTTCTTTCTTTTTCTTTTTTTTTTGAGACAGAGTTGCACTCCTGTTGCCCAGGCTGGAGTGCAATGGCGCAATCTTGGCTCACTGCAACCTCCGCCTCCTGGGTTCAAGGCATTCTTCTGCCTCAGCCTCCCAAGTAGCTGGGATTACAGGTGTGTGTCACCATACCCGGCTAATTTTTTATATGTTTAGCAGAGATGGGTTTCACCGTGTTGGCCAGGCTGGTCTCAGACTCCTGACCTCAGGTGATCCACCCATCTCAGCGTCCCAAAGTGCTGGGATTACAGACATGAGCCACCGTGCCTGGCCTCAGGAGAGTAGTTTTCTTGTTCTCTTTTTGCTTTCTCCTTCCTCCAATTCCACCCATTTTTTGGCTCTAGATAATGAGACTAACAGCTGATTTCTCAATAGAAGCCATGGAGGCCATTAGGTTGTGAGATGACATATTTAAAGTGCAAAATGAAAAAAATAAAGCTGTCAACCAAGAATTCTATATTCAGCAAAACTATCCTTAAAAAATGAAGGAGGATAACAAAAACAAACAAACAGAAAAAGGCCGGGCTCAGTGTTTCACGCCTGTAATCCCAGCACTTTAGGAGGCCAAGGTGGGTGGATCACGAGGTCAGAGATTGAGACCATCTTGGCTAACACAGTGAAACCCTGTCTCTAGTAAAAATACAAAAAAAAAAGTAGCCAGGCATGGTGGTGGGCATCTGTAGTCCCAGCTACTTGGAAGGCTGAGGCAGGAGAATGGCGTGAATGTGGGAGGCAGAGCTTGCAGTGAGCCGAGATCGCGCCACTGTACTCCAGCCTGAGTGACAGAGCGAGACTCCATCTCAAAAAAAAAAAAAAAAAAAAAAAAAAGGAGGAATTAAGGTAACCCAGATAAACAAAAGCTAGAGGATTTCATTTCTAATAAATGGTAAAGGGAATCCTTCAGGTTGCAATGAAAGGACATTGGGTAGAAACTAGAAGCCATACCAAAAACAAAACAAAAAACAAAAACAAAGAACAGTAGTAAAGGTAATTACAAAGGTAAATATAAATCCAGTATTATTATATTTTTGTGTTGACACTCCTCTTTTTTTCCTATACTATTAAAAGACATATGCATAATACCATAATTATAAATCTATGTTAATGAGCACCCAATGCATAAAGATGTAATTTGTTACAAACAATAACAACATAGAACTGCATAGGAGTAGAGTTTGTATACTATGAAAACTAAGTCGGTATCAATTCAAACTAGGTTATTATAAATTTAAGGTATTATTCATAATGCCCAGGGTTACCACTAAGAAAATAACTCTAAAAAATACAGAAAAGAAGCTGGGAGCAGTGACTCACACCTGTCATCTCAGCACGTTGGGAGACTGAGGTGGGTGATCACCTGAGGTCAGGCGTTCAAGCCTGGGCGACAGAGCGAGACTCCGTCTCAAAAAAAAAAAAAAAAAAAAAAAAGAGAAGGCAATCGAAACAGAACATTAATTAAATCTGATGAGACATAAAAGACAGCAGTAATGGAGGAATTGAGGAACAAAAAATAGATGTATAAAAAACAATAACAAAATGACAGAAATAAGTCCTTTTTCATCAGTAATTACTTTATTTTTATTTTTATTTTTTTTGAGACGGAGTCTCGCTCTGTCGCCCAGGCTGGAGTGCAGTGGCCGGATCTCAGCTCACTGAAAACTCCGCCTCCCGGGTTCACGCCATTCTCCTGCCTCAGCCTCCCGAGTAGCTGGGACTATAGGCGCCCGCCACCTCGCCCGGCTAGTTTTTGTATTTTTTAGTAGAGACGGGGTTTCACCGTGTTAGCCAGGATGGTCTCAATCTCCTGACCTCGTGATCTAGCCGTCTCGGCCTCCCAAAGTGCTAGGATTACAGGCTTGAGCCACTGCGCCCGGCCTCATCAGTAATTACTTTATATGGATTCAACTTCTACAATTAAAAGGCAAGGATTGGCATAATGTAGTTCAAAAATGAACCAACTTCATACTATCTACAAGACATTCACTTTAGATTCAAAGACACAAAAAGGTCAAAAGTGAAAGGATACAAAAGACAGCCCATGCAAATAGTGAACCTGGGGATATTATGCTAATATACAAAACAGATTTTGAGTCAAAAAGTGTTACCACATAGCCAAGCGTGGTGGCTCATGCCTGTAATCCTAGCACTTTGGGAGACCGAGGCGGGCAGATAACTTGAGGTCAGGGGTTCAAGACCAGCCTGGCCAACATAGTGAAACCCCGTCTCTACTAAAAACATAAAAAGTAGCCCAGCATAGTGGTGCATGACTGTAATCCCAGCTACTCGGGAGGCTGAGGCGCGAGAATCACTTGAATCCTGGAGGAGGAGGTTGCAGTGAGCCGAGATCGCGCCACTATACTTCAGGCTGGGTGATAGAGCGAGACTCTGTCTCAAAAAAAAAAAAAAAAATTTGTTACCATAGACAAAGAAGGACATTATGTATTGATATGGGTCTATCCATTGAGAAGATACAACAATTATAAACATACATTCCCCTAACAAGAGAACTCTAAAATATATGAAGCAAAAATGAACAAAATTAAAGAGCAAAAAAGACAGTTTTACAATTATAGTTGAAGACTTCAATACCTTACTTTCAAAAATGGATTGAACAACTAATCAGAAGATCAATAAGGAAATAGAAGCCTGGAAGACTTTCATAAACAAACTAGAGTAACAGACACCTACAGAACGCTCCACCCAACAACAACAACAGAATACATATTCTCAAGTGCACATGGAACGTTCTCCAAGACAGACCATATGTTGGGCCAGAAAGCAAGTCTTAATAAATTTTTAAAGATTTAAAGAGACAAATTGTCTTCTCTGGTCACAGTGGGATGAAAGTAGAAATCAGTAACAGAAGGAAAACTGGAAAATGCATAAATATGTAGAAATTAAACAACATACTTTTTTTTTTTTCTTTTTTGAGCCTGATTCTCACACTGTTGCCCAGGCTGGAGTGCAGTGGTGAAGATCTCGGCTCACTGCAACCTCCGTCTCCCAAGTTCAAGCAATTATCCTGCCTCAGTCTCCTGAGTAGGTAGGATTACAAGTGCATGCCACCACGCCTGGCTAAGTTTTGTGTTTTTAGTAGAAATGGGGTTTCACCATGTTGGTCAGGCTGGTCTTGAACTCCTGACCTCGTGATCCTCCCGCCTCGGCCTCTGAAAGTGCTGGGATTACAGGCATGAGCCACTGCACCTGGTCTAACAAAATACTCTTAATCAATGGATTAAAAAAGAAATCACAGGGTTCATGACCAGCTTGGCAAAACCCCGTCTCTACTAAAAATACAAAAATTGGCCAGGCGCGGTGGCTCACGCCTGTAATCCCAGCACTTTGGGAGGCTAAGGCGGGCGGATCACGAGGTCAGGAGATCGAGACCATCCTGGCTAACATGGTGAAACCCCGCCTCTACTGAAAATACAAAAAATTAGCCGGACGTGGTGGTGGGCGCTTGTAGTCCCAGCTACTTGGGAGGCTGAGGCAGAGAATGGTGAGAACCTGGGAGGCAGAGCTTGCGGTGAGCTGAGATCGCACCACTGCACTCCAGCCTGGGCAACAGAGCAAGACTCTGTTTCAAAAAATAAATAAATAAAATACAAAACTACAAAAATTAAGCTGGGCACGGTGGCACATGCCTATAATCCCAACACTTTGGGAGGCCAAAGCAGGTGGATCACTTGAAGTCAGGAGTTCAAGACCAGCCTAGCCAACATGGTGAAACCTTGTCTCTACTAAAAACACAAAAATTAGCTGGGCTTGGTGGCGGACGCCTGTAATCCCAGCTACTTCAGAGGCTGATGCAGGAGAATCACTTGAACCCAGGAGGCAGAGTTTGCAGTGAGCCGAGATCGCACCATTGCACTCCAGCCTGGGCAACAGAGCTAGACTTTGTCTCAAAAAAGAAAAAAAAAAAGACTGGGCATGGTGGCTCACACCTGTAATCCCAGCACTTTCGGAGGCTGAGGCGGGTGGATCACGAGGTCTGGAGATTGAGACCATCCTGGCTAACACAGTGAAACCCTGTCTCTACTAAAAATACAAAAAATTAGCCAGCATGGTGGCACGTGCCTGTATTCCCAGCTACTTGGGAGGCTGAGGCAGGAGAATCACATGAACCCAGGAGAGGTTGCCGTGAGCCGAGATTGTGCCACTGCACTCCAGCCTGGGTGACAGAGCGAGACTGTCTCAAAAAAAAAAAAAGAAAATTTAGCCGAGTGCAGTGATGGGCACCTGTAGTACCAGCTACTCAGGAGGCCGAGGCAGGAGAATCACTTGAACCCAGAAGGCAGAGGTTGCAGTGAGCCAAGATCGCACCACTGTGCTCTAACCTGGGTGACAAAGCAAGATTCTGTCTCACACATACATACAAAGAAAGAAATCACAGGAAAATTAGAAAATGCTTTGTGACTTTGAGACAAATGAAACTGAAAACATGACCTACTCAAACTTAGGGGATGCAGAGTAAGTTGTGAGATGAGAGGAGATAGGAGGCAGAGGAGGGGGCTAGAGAAAACAGACACTGCAGAGTCACTTTCGAACACTCAAGGCAGGTGGGGAAGACAAGAAGGAAGAGATGGGGCATGAGGAAGTTCTGTGGTTTTCGTCTAGCCTTGTCATTGTCCTCCAGCCAAAGACCACAAACTGTAGTTGAATAAGTTGAGTTTATTACTGATTGCAGTGAGAAGGAACAGACAGTAGGGGAAACATGGGCTGTCCGAGTCAGAAGGTGTTAGAAAGAACCCATTGTAAGCTTTGTGCTTTGTTTGGTGATTTGGGGGTGGCAAGGAAATGGAGGTTCACTGTAGATTGGAGACTGTCAGGAAACAAGGATAACTCTATGAATGGGTGGTTCAACAGATCTTACCTATAGCGATTGGTAAAGAAGCAGCTGTCACATAAGCTGGAAGAAGAGGATATTTGGTATTTTGTGGGTTGCATGGTGACCTTGTCTTTGTGCTTAGACAGAATTATGAAGTGACTTTGTTTTACCTTACTCTATCATGGCCTTAGAGTGACTCTGTCTGATGTGCATATTCTGTGAGATTATCTATGCCTAATAGAATAATGTGGTCTGGCTGTGAGCACCAGACTAGTTTCCAACAACACTGAGGCCTAGCTATAAGTGTCAGACTAGTCCCTGCATATCATGAGCTACTTTCTTTTTTTTTTTTTTTTTTTTTTGAGACGGAGTTTCGCTCTTGTTGCTGAGGCGGGAGTGCAATGGCGTGATCTCTGGCTCACCGCAACCTCTACCTCCTGGGTTCAAGCGATTCTCCTGCCTCAGCCTCCCAAGTAGCTGGGATTACAGGCATGTGCCACCACACCCGGTAATTTTGTATTTTTAGTAAAGATGGGGTTTCTCCATGTTGGTCAGGGTGGTTCGAACTCCCAACCTCAGGTGATCCGCCTGCCTCGGCCTCCCAAAGTGCTGGGATTACAGGCATCAAACACTACACCCGGTCGGGCTACTTTTTTGTTTCTCAGGCTCAACTCAGTTTCTTGGACTCCTAATGAAAAAGGGTGACCATATTGACAGTAACTGGATGGGAGATAGGCTGGGGACAGGCAGGCCTTTTTAAGAGGTGGGCAGGACAGAGACAACCCAAGCAGGGCTGATTAGCAACTGCCAAAGGCAAAGACAGAGCAGCATCTCTCCAGGCACTTCCAATGTCCCTTTTAGTGCCTACATCGAACAGTGCTGCCCATCTGCCAGAGCCTTTTTGTGGCCTGGCTGGTGGCATGGGCAGAGGAGGTCGCTGTGCACTCATGGCAGAGCAATGGCTTTCATCCAGACACAGTTCTTACATGTGAAGTACTGAGTGAACTTTGAAGATGACTCAGATGCAGGCTTGCTCTCAAAAGCTTTGAAATGTGGTAGTTTAGACTCTGAATAGCCTGATGGAGAGTTTACATTTTCTTTTTCCTGTCTCCGGACCACATGGTCTCTCTCTGACAACTCCTTAAAACACTGTTTTCAAATTACAAGGATAGGCCGGGTGCGGTGGCTCACGCCTGTAATCCCAGTACTTGGGAAGCTAAGGCGGGCTGATTACCTGAGGTCAGGAGTTCGAGATCAGCCTGGCCAACGTAGTGAAACCCCATCTCTAGTAAAAATACACAAAAATTAGTTGGTGTGGTGGCAGGGGCCTGTAATCCCAGGTACTCGGGAGACTGAGGCAGGAGAATCACTTGAAGCAGGAGAATCACTTAAAGCTGGGACCCACTTTGGAAAGTCCTGCTGCTTGACAGTCTCTCCCTGGCCAATTTCATCTACAGTCAGCAATTCAACAATACCCTCTACCCTGAGTATTGGAGCCCAGACTGACAGCCTGGATTCTATCTAGATAACTGTATAATGGATACTTTTACCTGGATGTTCCACTGGCACTCAGTATTCACAGGGCCCAAACTGAACTCATTACACCCCCTCTCATCCCACTAGTCAAATGTATTCCTCTTCCATTATTTCTCATCTTTGTGAGTGGATGCATTGTCTACCGTGTTAACTAAAGATTAAAGGAGAGAGAGGGAGCCGGGTGAGGTGGCTCATGCCTGTAATCCCAGCACTTTGGGAGGCTGAGGTGGGCGGATCGTTTGTGGTCATTTGTGGTCAGGAGTTCGAGACCAGCCTGGCCAACATGGCGAAAGCCCGTCTAAAAATAAATTAGCCAGGCATGGTGGCAGGTGCCTATAATCCCAGCTACTTGGGAGGCTGAGGTAGGAGAATCTCTTGAAGCCAGGAGGCAGAGGTTGCAGTGAAGCCGAGATTGTGCCACTGCACTCCAGCCTGGGCAACAGAGCCCAACTGTCTCAAAAGAAAAAGGAGAGAGAGGAGTCAAAGGTCAAAGATGAACCCCAGGGCCAGGCATGGTGGCTCACGCCTGTAATCCCAGCACTTTGGGAGGCCGAGACGGGCAGATCACGAGGTCAGGAGATCGAGACCATCCTGGCTAACACAGTGAAACCCCGTCTCTACTAAAAATACAAAAAATTAGCCCAGCGTAGTGGCAGGCGCCTGTAGGCCCAGCTACTCGGGAGGCTGAGGCGGGAGAATGGCGTGAACCCGGGAGGCAGAGCTTGCAGTGAGCCGAGATCGCGCCACTGCACTCCAGGCTGGGTGACAGAGCGCGACTCTGTCTCAAAAAAAAAAAAAAAAAAAAAAAATGAACCCCAGTCATGGAAGTACAGTCTATGCAGTTACACAGGGCTCTGCAGTTAGCACCCTGCACTTGGTTTGACGCTCTGCTGTTGCTATCTTGAAATTATTAATAATTTTTAAAGAGACAGGGTCTTGCTCTGTTGCCTAGGCTAAAGTGCAGTGGTGAGATAATAACTCACTGTAGCCTCTATCTCTAAGGCTCAAGTGATCCTCTCACCTCGGCCTCCTGAGTAGCTGGGAGTACATGCACATGCTGCTGTGGCCTTGCTTATTTTTCATTTTTATTTTTTTGTAAAGATAACTGTCTCACTCTGTTGCCCAGGCTGGTCCCTAACTCCTAGTCTTAAATGATCCTTCCATCTGAGCCTCCCATAATGCTGGGATTACAGGTAGGAGCCACTATACGCAGGCAAATTCTTCATAATTTTTGAGCAAGAGGCCTTACATTTTAATTTTGCACTAGGTACCACAAACTTTTAGCCAGTCCTGCCTAGGAATCTGATGGTGACTTTAATATAAACAAAGAATTCCACAAAGGAACAGGTCCAGGAAGAAGGTAAACTGGATTTCTCCACACTGAGCTGGCAGGTCACCCAGGTGGAAAAGCCCAATGGCCAACTGGAACATGACCAAGCAGATAGAGGAGAGGTCAAGATAGAAGATAGGCTGGGCACAGCGGCTCACACCTACAATCCCAGCCCTTGAGAGGCCAAGGCAGGAGGATTGCTTAAGCCCAGGAGTTTGAGACCAGCCTGGGCAACAAAATGAGACCCCATCTCTTCAAAGAATAAAAGATTACCTGGGCTTGGTGGCTCATGTTTTTTGTCCTAGTTACTCAGGAGGCTGAGGTTAGAGGATTGCTTGAGCCCAGGGGATTGAGGCTGCAGTGAGTCATGATCATACCACTGCCCTCCAGCTTGGGCAACCCAAAAAGACCCTGTCTCTAAAACAATTAATTACTTAATAAAAAAATTTTAAAACAAGATAAATCATTTGAAGTGATAGGTAAAGTCATGAAAATGGGTTAAATATGAAAGAGAGCACAGTGTGAGAACGAGGAGGGCTCAGGGACAGGACTTTAAAACCAAGCATTGGGCCGGGCGCGGTGGCTCAAGCCTGTAATCCCAGCACTTTGGGAGGCCGAGACGGGTGGATCACGAGGTCAGGAGATCGAGACCATCCTGGCTAACACGGTGAAACCCCGTCTCTACTAAAAAAAATACAAAAAACTAGCCGGGCGAGGTGGCGGGCGCCTGTAGTCCCAGCTACTCGGGAGGCTGAGGCAGGAGAATGGCGTGAACCCGGGAGGCGGAGCTTGCAGTGAGCTGAGATCCGGCCACTGCACTCCAGCCTGGGCGACAGAGCGAGACTCCGTCTCAAAAAAAATAAATAAATAAATAAAACCAAGCATTGGCCGGGCGCGGTGGCTCAAGCCTGTAATCCCAGCACTTTGGGAGGCCGAGACGGGCGGATCACGAGGTCAGGAGATCGAGACTATCCTGGCTAACACTGTGAAACCCCGTCTCTACTAAGAAATACAAAAAACTAGCCGGGCGAGGTGGCGGCGCCTGTAGTCCCAGCTACTCAGGAGGCTGAGGCAGGAGAATGGCGTAAACCCAGGAGGCGGAGCTTGCAGTGAGCTGAGATCGGGCCACTGCACTCCAGCCTGGGCGACAGAGTGAGACTCCGCCTCAAAAAAAAAAAACGAAAAAACCAAGCATTAGGCTGGGCGCAGTGGCTCACGCCTGTAATCCAAGCACTTTGGGAGGCTGAGGCGGGTGAATCACTTGAGGTCAGGAGTTCGAGACCAGCCTGGCCAACATAGTGAAACCCCACCTCTACTAAAAATACAAAAAATGAGCCAGGCGTGGTGGTGGGCGCCTATAATCCCAGCTTATCGGGAGGCTGAGGCAGGGGAATCACTTGAACCCAGGAGGTGAAGGTTGCAGTGAGCCGAGATCACGCCACTGCACTCCAGCCTGGGCAGCAGAATGAGATTCTGTCTCAAAAAAAAAAAAAAAAAAAGAGAAGAAGAAGAACCAGCATTAAAGAGGCGGAAAGAAGGGGAAGAAAATCTCACAAAGGCACAGCCAGAAATATCAAGAAAAAAACAAGACAGTAAAATACTGGGGAAACTATGAGTTTAGGAGGGAATGCAGGATACCAGGGTAGGGAACTGGAAGCAGAGAAGTAAATTAGTGACAGAGCACGTGTCAAAAAAAAAAAAAAAAGACTTAAATCCAAGAAATTGGCCGGGCGCAGTGGCTCAAGCCTGTAATCCTAGCACTTTGGGAGGCCGAGACGGGCGGATCACGAGGTCAGGAGATCGAGACCATCCTGGCTAACACGGTGAAACCCCGTCTCTACTAAAAAATACAAAAAACTAGCCGGGCGAGGTGGCTGGCGCCTGTAGTTCCAGCTACTCGGGAGGCTGAGGCAGGAGAATAGCGTAAACCCGGGAGGCGGAGCTTGCAGTGAGCTGAGATCTGGCCACTGCACTCCAGTCTGGGCGACAGAGCGAGACTCCGTCTCAAAAAAAAAAAAAAAATCCAAGAAATTTTAATATATTTATTATTACTTTTGAACATTCAGTCATTATAAGAACAATTTTAAAATTCTGTCATTCAGAGACAAATTACATTAGCATCTTGGTATATTTCCTTCCAATCTTCTTTCTCTACATGGTTTTCTTGCATATTTTTTCTTACAAAAATTTTACAAACATTCTTCCTATCTGAATTGCTTTTAGTCAACAAATTTGAGACCATACTATACATATCGTCTGATATCCTACATTTTGAAACTTAACATAATATTCTGCACATTTCTTATGCCATTAAAAAGCATTATTTCTTGGAAGCAAAGCATTCCAAAATGTGTATCAGTTTTAAAACAACATGAAAGAAAATTTAAAATACTTCTAAGTTTAGGCCCGTAATCTCACCCACACGATCAACTGATTTCACATTTTAGTGCTTCTTTTCAACTTCAGTCTTTAGGAACATTATTGCTTTTAGATAATTGAGGTAATAGGATAGGTACGGTTTTGAATATTTTTCTTTCACATTATTTTATAAACATAGTTTCATGTTTCTCCATATTCTGATAGATGCAAGCTGTTCTGTGATGTTAGTTCAATGTTTGTTGTGATGCTAAAATCAATAATTTAATCATTCATCGGTGAGTTGTTTCTAGCTGTCTTTTTTTTTTTTTTTTTTTTTTTTTTGAGACAGAGCCTCACTCTGTCACCCAGGCTGGAGTGCAGTGGCTCGACCTCCACTCACTGCAACCTCTGCCTCCCGGGTTCAAGCGATTCTCCTACCTCAGCCTCCCGAGTAGCTAGGACTACAGGCACGCACCACCACACCCGGCTAATTTTTGTATTTGTAGTAGAGACAGAGTCTCAACATGTTGGCCAAGCTGGTCTCAAACTCCTGACCTCAAGTGATCCACCTGCTTCGGCCTCCCAAAGTGCTGGGATTACAGGCATGAGCCACCGCACCTAGCCTTCCAGCTTTCTATTATTTTAAGTCCCACTGACTTAACATGTGACTTAAAATATGACTTTCATATATATATAGTTTGTTTTGTTTCGTTTTTTTCAGATGGAGTGTTACTCTGTTCCCCAGGCTGGAGTGTAATGGTGCTATCTTGGCTCACTACAACATCTGCCTCCCAGGTTCAAGCGATTCTCCTGCCTCAGCCTCCTTAGTAGCTGGGACCGCAGGAGCGGGCCACCACATTCAGCTGATTTTTGTATTCTTAGTAGAGATGAGGTTTCACCATGTTGGCCAGGCTGGTCTTGAACTCCTGGCCTCAAGTGATCCACCCACCTCGGCCTCCCAAAGTGTTGGGAATACAGGTGTGAGCCACCTCACCTGGCCTAAAATATACATTTTAATAATGGTGAACTAATTTGGTAGTCAAAGAAACTGCTTTGAATGTTCCAGGCTATTGGGCCATTGATGGGGAATTAAAGTAGGTTGAAATTTAATCAGTTGGTATTACTTTGTAAAGCTAATTTTTTTTCCTTTTTGAAATGATTTCATTAATAGCTAACATATTTATTTTGCAACAAGCTACTTACAATAAAGGAATAATAGTCTATATATGTATTACTTATGATTGACCGTTCACTGCAAATCAAATCACAAATACCACTAAATGCAAGCATTTACAAAAGGTTTACAATCCAGTCTACAATCATCAGAAACCTGCTCTACAAATCATTACTTTTTAAAAAGTATTTAATCTTTTTTTAATTGACAAGTAAAATTGTAGATGTTCATGGGGGCAAATAGTGATGTTTTGATACATATAATGTATACTAATCAGATTGGGGCAATTAACATCCATCATCTGGAACATTTATCATTTTTTTGCATTGGGAACATTCAATTTTTTAAACAAGTTGGTTTTCAAGGGGAAGAAAACCACACTTATTAATATTTTCTGTGGCTAGTCAAGTACTCTTTATATATGATTAACAGTCTCAGCTGGGTGAAGTGGCTCATGCCTATAACCCTAGCACTTTGGGAGGTCAAGGCGGGAGGATTATTTGAGCCAGGAGTTCAAGACCAACCTTGGCAACATAGCAAGAACCTGTCTCAAACAAAAAAAAAAAGCTGATATGGTGGCATATGCCTGTCATCCTAATTATTCGAGTGGGTGGATTGCTTGAGCCCAGGAGGTCAAAGTTGTGGTGAGCCATGATTGCACCACTGCACTCCAGCCTAGGCAACAAAGCAAGACCTGTCTCTAAGACAAAAAAAAAAAAAAAGTCTCATGTTATCTTTTTTTTGAGACAGAGTCTTGCTCTGTCGGGATCTCGGCTCACTGCAGCCTCCACCTCCTGGGTGCAAGTGATTCTCTTGCCACAGCCTCCAGAGTAGCTGGGATTACAGGCATGTGCCACCACACCCAGCTGATTTTTGTATTTTTAGTAGAGATGGGGTTTGACCACATTGCCCAAGTTGGTCTCGAACTCCTGACCTCAGGTGATCCACCTGCGTCAGCCTCCCAAAGTGCTAGGATTACAGGATTACAGGCATGAGCCACCTCACATGGCCTTTTTTTTTTTTCTTTTAATCTTCCCAGACACTGATAATAGGCATGTTTCAAGCTGATCCTCACTTGAGTTTATAGCTGGTTTGACAGCTGCCTCTCCTCAACATTGCATCTGTTATGATGGTTTCATTGTTGAGTCAGAGCCAGTGAACATTTATATTTCCTACCAACCACCTTGAAGTAAATATCTTGGGAGCTGCTGACCTGGAATGGTTGTAAGAAGGCTCCTGGCTTCTTCTTTGTCTCATTTAACATTTATTTTAAGGTCAAAGCAATATCTGCACACTACTTTCTCTTTGGTCCCCCAGATACAGTGAGCCCCTTGGTCCAGTCCTTTCCACGTCTTATATGTAGTTTCACCCTAGATCAGATTTTGTGTCTTGGTTCTCAGACCAAAACAGGAACACTGCATGATTGTTTTCTGGAGCCCATCTATTGTGGATGCCAGCCTTGTCTCCACATAGGAGTTGAAGCTCCTTTTGTATTGTATTTCCTGAATCACCAGTAAGAGAATACAGTCTTTTCTCATGTAGGCTGGGGATGTTGAAAATGCTCAGCCTTCTATAGAAATTCTTAAGTTCTCATTAACACATTTCACAAAAGTAAATGAATATTATTTGACATGATTCAGATGGTGTTTTAATGGTCAGCACTTGAATAAATAACTTGCATTATAATTTGTCCCTTTAAAAAAGTTGTAGCTAACTGTAACTTATTAAATGTTCAGTGGAATGTAAAAAATATATATATTTTAATACATACAGTTTTTTTTCTTTTGGATTATTTCACTGACTTGAATTCCTAGGTGAGACACTGGGTGAAAGCATGCCAGCAGCTCTTGCTAAGTGTTGCTTAAGTGTGTTTCTACAAGGATTATATCAATTTACTTGGCCACTAGCCAGGTGTGATTGCACCTGTTTCCCAAAGCTGTGGCTGGCATTAGGTATTTAATTTCTGCTTGGCTATTAATTGGAACCACACTATACACACAGTCTTTAATTTGCATTTCCTTAATTACTAAGAAAGTTGAGTCTTTTAAAAAAATGTTTATTGTTTGTATTTCCTCTTAGGTGCCTACCCAATTCAAAGCGACAGACATATTTTGAGTGTCCACCATGTGCTACCCTCAAGGATGAGTGACCTAGTGAAAATGACCATTTGGGATAGGGTGAGGGAACCAGAATAGTATAGAAAATATATGACTGACTGTACTTCACAGGTAGAAGCACAATACTGGCAGGCAGTTTGGGCAAAGGTTTTTGAATGAAAGACAAAGAAAGAAGGGCCTGACTCAAATATATTAGGCTTTTGCAGGGCAAGTGACTTTAGAGCTAGAGCTAGAGTTAAGATTTGTCCAGGTGAGAAAATGATGTATGGGAAGAGGGAAAGATGCGTAGAGAGGTAAAGGGGTAAGTATGTAGAGTTGTCCATTATGGCTACAATGTGGAATGCTGGGCTGAGGGATGGTGGGATTTTGGCTGGAAACGAATGGTCAGGGTTAAACTAAGGAATCGGATCTTTGTCCTGAGGATTATTTTTGTTCTTAATGAGGAATGACATGAGTTCATGTGTTTTAGAAAGGCTTTCCGGCAGCAAATGAGAGGCAGATTTGGAGACACTGGAGTCTATGAAATGAGCTTGTTTGTATCCTTAGCCATTTACCAAGGGTTGAAGATAAGACTATGAATAAGCTTTTTATGTAGTATGCACATTAACCCTTTATCTGACCTACTTAAAACAACATTTCAGGCCAGGCGCGGTGGCTCATGCCTATAATCCCAGCACTTTGGGAGGCCAAGGCATGTGGATCACCTGAGGTCGGGAGTTCGAGACCAGCCTGGCCAACATGGCGAAACCCTGTCTCTACTAAAAATACAAAAATTAGCTAGGTGTGGTGTTGCACGCCTGTAATCCCAGCTACTCTGGAGGCTGAGGAAGGAGAATTGCTTGAAGCCGGGAGGTGGAGATTGCAGTGAGCTGAGATTGTGCCACTGCACTCCAGCCTGCACAACGGGAGCGAGATTCCATCTCAAAAAAAAAAAAAGAAGGTGAAATTTGTACAAAGTCACTTTTTTTTGTAAATAATTACTGATGCTTACTCAACACTTTACATTTTATTATGCTCTTTATTTATTTATTTATTTTAATTGAGACAGAGTCTCACTCTGTTGCCCAGACTGGTCTTGAACTCCTGGCCTCAAGTGATCCTCCTACCTTGGCTTCCCAAAGTGCTAGGATTACAGGCATAAGCCACTATGTCCCGCCAATGCTCTTTAACATATATTATTTCATTTGATCCTCATAAACATCCTTCTGAGGTAGTTATCTCCATTCTACAGAGGAGAAAGCTGAGGCCATGAGATGTTTGATGATGTCTTCACCAAGGTTACCTAGGTAGTAAGTGGCAGAGATAAAATCTGAATAGAGGCATTCTGATGACCATGCCACCTCCAGAAGAAATGACAGGACCTTGTGTCTTATAGAAGAATGTAATATGACCTCACAATTTCCAGCCTGAGAAATTATATAAATGGTGGCTGGTAAAAACAGTCTATTTTGGAGGTAGATAACAAATTCTGTTTGGGGTGTGTATTTCTAAGGATGCTAGCAGAACATGCTGGTAGAGCTGCCCAACAGGCAGTTGGAAATAGGGAGAGAAGTTGGGCTGAGAACTCATAGATACAGCAGGCAGCTACTTGGCACCAGGTAATACAAGTGATTGGTGTTCTATAAACTTCCAAAGCCTGCTCAGTTATTCATCTGCTCACACCACCCCATGCTTACCACATCTTCCTCTAGGCTGAGGCTTTCAGGAGGGCTACTGGCGGGGGTGGGGGTGGGGACAAAAACAAACAAACAAACAAAAAAACCAATGACAGCACAAAAGATAGACTTGAAGTATTTATCCTGGAGAAAAAAGAATGTCACTCAGGTTGATATGCCAAGGATTTCCTCCATTCAATCACTTGTACAACAAATATTACCTCGGTTATGCTCAGGGTTAGGAGAATGATGAAAAAAACAGACATATTTCGGCTGGATGCAGTGGTTCACGCCTGTAATCTCAGCACTTTGGGAGGCCGAGGTGGGCAGATCACTTGAGGTCAGGGGTTCAAGACTAGCCTGGCCAACATGGCAAAACCCTGTCTCTACTGAAAACACAAAAATTAGCAAGGTGTGGTGGCACACACCTGTAGTCCCAGCTACTCAGGAGACTGAGGTACAAGAATCGCTTGAACCCAGGAGGCAGAGGTTGTGGTAAGCCAAGATCAGGCCACTGCATTCCAGCCTGGGCAACAGAGCAAGACTCTGTCTCAAAATAAAAAATTTAAAAAAAATAGACATAGTCCCTGCATTCATGGAGCTCAAGGACTAGTAGGAAAAACAGGCATTGATCAAGAAATCACAAAACTAACTGATTATAAACTCTTATTGAAGAAAAGAAATACCATGCTCTGAGAACAGTTTGTATAAAATAAGGGTACCAGACCAAGTCCAAGGGTCAAGGAACATTTCCTCTAGAATATAATTTCTGAAGATTTTTCTTCTTCTTTTTTCTTTTTTTTTTTTTGAGACGGAGTCTCACTCTGTTGCCCAGGCTGAAGTGCAGCGATGCAATCTCCATTCAGCGCAACCCACGCCTGCCAGATTCAAGCAATTCTCCTTGCCTCAGCCTCCCAAGTAACTGCAATTACAGGCATCCGCCACTACACCTGGCTAATTTTTGTATTTTTAGTAGAGATGGGGTTTCACCACGTGGGCCAGGCTGGTCTTGAACTCCTGACCTCAGGTGATCTGCCCGCTCAGCCTCCCAAAGTGCTGGGATTACAGGCGTGAGCCACTGCGCCTGGCCTTTTTTTTTTGAGACAGAGTCTCACTCTCACCCAGGCTGGAGTGCAGTGGTGTGATCACAGCTCAGTGGCATGATCACAGCTCACTGGAGCCTTGACCTCCCCGGCTCAAGTGATCCTCCCTCCTCAGCCCCTGAGTAGCTGGGACCACAGGTGGGCGCTACCGTGCCCAGCTAATTTTTGTACTTTTTGTAGAGATGGGTTTTCACCATGTTGCCCAGGCTGGTCTCAAACTCCCGGGCTCAAGCAATCCACCCACCTCAGCCTCCCACAGTACTGGGATTAGAGGCGTGAGCCACCGTGCCCAGCCCGATTGTTCTTTCCCTTTTCCACATACACCTCCTCCAAGTCTCACCATTAAACCTCACAGGGAAAGACAATGTAAAATATCTTTATAGAGAAATCCAGGACTGAGTATATATTCTCCATATGCATTTGTAAACCTCCCGTAATGATTCACCTTGCCATTTCCATGTGTCTAGTCCATAGTATCATTTCACCTACATTATCTGGCTTGCATACTAATCACAGCCTTGTGAGATAAGCAGGCAAGTATGACTATATGCATTTTTTTTCTGAAGTAGAATGTGAGTCTCACAGAGGTTAGGTAACTTGCCTAAAATCACATGGCTCATTAATGGGGGTGCTGGGACTTGAACTTGGGTCTTCTAACACCTAGATGGCATTATTCTTGTAATATTCATTTTTTAATTTACTCATTCATCCATCAGACATGTGTTGATCACCTTCTGATTAGATGTCAGGCTATATATGGAGCCATCAGGAACAACGGAAGGTTTTCTCTCTCTCTTTTTTTTTTTTTCTTTTTTTTGAGACAGAGTCTCGAGTACGGTGGCTATCTCAGCTCACTGCAAACTCTGCCTCCCGGGTTCACGCCATTCTCCTACCTCAGCCTCCCGAGTAGCTGGGATTACAGGCGCCCGCCACCACACCCAGCTAATTTTTTGTATTTTTTAGTAGAGACGGAGTTTCACCGTGTTAGCTAGGATGGTCTCGATCTCCTGACCTCGTGATCTGCCCGCCTCGGTCTCCCAAAGTGCTGGAATTACAGGTGTAAGCCACTGCGCCCGGCTGAACCACTGAAGGTTTTTAAGCAGGAAAGCAGAACTGTTTTTTGGATGAGCAAAGAGAAAATGGTGGTTTTCCAAGTACAGTCTGAGACAATGTATAGGACCAGAATCTCTGCAGCTGAGGCTCAGGGATCTGGTAATCAGCCAGGTACAGGAACTCTTTTCTGATTGCAATGCAGTGAAGAGCAGGAGCAGTATTCAGAGAAGGAGGCAGTGCAACCAGGTAACGTGATCAGGTGAGAGGTGATGAGGTACAGAGACAAAGGGATGCACTTTTGAGTCACTTAGATGGCACTGATAGGACTTTCATTACACCCTCCCATAGACAGTGGCTCAGGTTCAGGAAGTAGAGCTGGGGTTCCTACCTGGATCCTCTGGCTCTAGAGCTTTACTGCACGTAGCCATTTATACCCACATTTTGATTTCAATTACTTTGTATCTATGTTTCTTAGAACTTTTTGCAAATCTCCACCTTATCTGAAACTGTCCTCAAGCCTTGTATTTCTCCTTCGCTTTCACAAAACCTAGGAAAGAAATAAGGGACAGTCAAGTAAAACTGTAAAAGTTTTAGAACATTTATTTCTTTGGGGCTGGTTACACAGGCGAAAAAGAAGTAGATTTGGTTAGGGAAAGAAAGCAGCAGGCCTTGGGGAGATACAGTGGCTCTCCCCCTCCCTAAACCCTAAGAGGCCTCCAGGAAACCTGAAGACAATAATTCGAGAAGCCCAGAGGGTGACCCCATTTCCTCTCTCCATGGTTATTACTGTCAGTCTGGAGCAGTTCAGGAATTCAGGAAACTATAAAGAAACCACAGCAGCCTCCACAACCCAAACATCAACATCAACAACCTCAACAATAAAATTTATTAAAATTCATCTCCTTCCACCCACTCACAACCGCAGACTCGAAGCTAGGAGGTGGAAGGGACTACAGGAGAAGCTCTGCGTTGCCCAGGTTAGTATTTCCTCATCACAGGCCTGGGTTTCCCAGGATCTCAGGGAGCCTCCATTTCTGGGTGAGAGCATCAAAGCCTAAGGACACCTTCCCTCTCTCCTCACTGCTAAGCAGGTTAAGATTAAAGCAAACCGAGGCAAAGGCCACAGTTGACAGTGCCAAGGTAAGACTGGCCTGTCCGGGTACACACACAAGGCCGCACAGGATTAGGGGGACGTGTTAAGGGAGAAAAGGCTGGGGAAGTGAGCGGGCGATGGCCTACGACGGGACTTGGGGCGGGGCGTGCGAAACGCCTGGCAGGCGGGCCCATGAGGATGAGCAATCAGAATGCGGACTGTGTCCCAGGGGCGGAGCAGAGGCGTAGCTTGGTCGAGATTGGATAGCGGCGCGGCGCAGGGAGGGGGCCGCGCGCCGTCCGGGCCGGCAGCTTTGCAAGTCCTGGTTATATATCGCGGTGGCTGCGTCCGGGAGAGCTGGCTGCGCCGCCGCGCACGTGCCTAGGTCCGACGCTCTCCTCGCTTTGCCCAGGCGTTCCTTCTGTCCCGGCTCTGTTCCGTCTCGCCCCGAGGTTCACTCTATCCTTGGAGCCCCCAGCCTTTCGCCCAGCGCCTCCAAGCTTTGGACCTCGACGTCTGCAAAACTAGATGGTCACAGCCATGAATGTCTCACATCAAGTAAATCAGCTGTTCCAGCCCTGCAACTTCGAGCTGTTCAAGGACATGAGGCCCTTTTTCGAGGAGTATTGGTGAGACTTGGGAAGAGGGAAAGGCCATGCTAGGGCCCTGGGGCCAGGGTGCAAGGGGGTGGCATTGAATGCCCGCAATGATTTTCTTACAGAACAGAGTTACGGGACTCCCTCGTACTGATTTCACACTACCTTTGTCCGAGGTGCAGGTAGTATGTGGCACCTCAAAGACATTAGAGCTGAAAGCAAGCAAGCAGAAATAAGAGGATGAGGGAGAACGTGGAAACATACAGAAGCCAAAGACAGCGTGTAGTGAGAACTGGTCTTGGAGGCGTGAGGTTGATCTGAAGCCTTACTAGATGACTTCCACGTCCCCTATGGCTGTGTGTGTAAGCGTGTGTGCACAGTGCAGGGCCCGGGGACAGCCTACCCTTTACAATTATCCCATCGTTCCCCAGGTGCTCCACCGTTCCTGCTGCGGAGAAGGAGGCAAAGTCAGAGAGCTCTTCCAAGCTTTCCCCTGGAAGAGCTCTCTGGCTTTGCCCTAAAGCTCCCCAGAAGTTTTGGGGTCTGACTTTATGCTCCAACCAATTTGCCATGCCCCAACCAGGGAGAAGCTATTGCCACATTCTTATTACACCACAGCCCTGGGCTGCTTCTAGGCGCCCCAACCAGGGAGAAGCTATTGCCACACTCTTTTTACACCACAGCCCTGGACTGCTTCTCGGCGTGGGCCAGACAGCTGTCACCCACCTCTAACCCCACTGAGAGAGCAATAATCACAGAAACCTTGGACATAGCCCCTGCCCTGTGCTAGGTACTTTGTATACATTAGTACTCCCAGGAGAGATGTAGTATTCCCCCTTTACAAATTAGGAAGCCAAGGCTCAGAGAGTTAAGTTGTTTTTTCCAATGTCACACAGCTAGTAAGTGGCAGAACTGGGACTCCAACCCAGAGCACTCACCTGGAGAGATGAGTGGGCATTTCTGTAATCAGCACCCACCCATGAGCCCATCCCCTCTGCCTTCTGCTTGCCAGGGCAACCTCATTCCCCATAGCCCTGATCTACCTGCTTCTCATCCCTGTGGGGCAGAACTACATGAAGGAACGCAAGGGCTTCAACCTGCAGGGGCCCCTCATCCTCTGGTCCTTCTGCCTTGCAATCTTCAGGTAAGACCCCATCCCACTCCTTGCCTCTTCTCTAGACGTTAGACCTCCATTCTATGCCTTAAAGCTTTCCCGATTGCATCAACCTCCATCCTGTCCCCAAGTTGCCCTGTAACACTCTCCCCATCTCATTCTCAGCTTTAGTTCCCCTCCCAGCCTTCACCCTCTTCTATTATATTATCCTCTTTTCCTTCTTTTTTAGACCCCTACCTGGTGGTCTCTGCTTTTTCCCTCTTGCCTTCATAGTCTGTACTTGTAAAACATTTCTCCAGTCTCTAATGCTCTCACCTCCTAACACCCTCTCTCAGGACCCTCCAATAACTTCCCCATATTTTCTCCCCCAAACTCCTTCAGTCTTCCCCTATCCCTCCACACATCTCCTCCTAGGCTCCTAACCCCTCCCAAGAACCCCATTCTTTAACTCAACTTTCAGTCCCATCCCCTTGCATTCCCTGATCTTTCTCCAGCCCTCATCTCCTCTAGGCTATTGGTTGGATCTACCAGATTGGCCTCAGGCTCTCAGGAGCTTTGACCCAGCCCCGTGGACAGGTGGGGAGGTGGTAGGGCTTGGAACACAGTAACCTGGCCAAGCCGAGGGAAGGGTGGATTGGTGCCTGGGGATGACACTTATACCATCTTCCTTTGTCCCATTTCAGTATCCTGGGGGCAGTGAGGATGTGGGGCATTATGGGAACTGTGATACTTACCGGGGGCCTAAAGCAAACCGTGTGCTTTGTCAACTTCGTTGGTAATTCTACAGTCAAATTCTGGTCCTGGGTCTTTCTTCTCAGCAAGGTCATAGAACTCGGTGAGTGGCAAGGCTTTGTCTCTCTGGTGCCTTGTGAACTGCATCCCTCCACAGGGCCCTCCTTTCACCCATACCCTTGAGAGTCCCTTTCCTACCCCTAGGTCCCAATAATACCTCTTACCCAAGCCCCTCTATAGATTCTCTGCCACAAAGACCCCCTTCCCTCCCCTGAGAATTTCTCCTGTGTCCCTACACCCAGCGCAGAGGGTGGTCCCAGCACTGGGTGGTGTGCCAACTATGATTCTCCATCTCCCAGGAGACACAGCCTTCATCATCCTGCGTAAGCGGCCACTCATCTTTATTCACTGGTACCACCACAGCACAGTGCTGGTGTACACAAGCTTTGGATACAAGAACAAAGTGCCTGCAGGAGGCTGGTTCGTCACCATGAACTTCGGTGTGCATGCCTTCATGTACACCTACTACACTCTGAAGGCTGCCAACGTGAAGCCCCCCAAGATGCTGCCCATGCTCATCACCAGCCTGCAGATCCTGCAGATGTTTGTAGGAGCCATCGTCAGCATCCTTGCGTACATCTGGAGGCAGGAACAGGGATGCCACACCACGATGGAACACTTATTCTGGTCCTTCATCTTGTATATGACCTATTTCATCCTCTTTGCCCACTTCTTCCGCCAGACCTACATCAAGCCCAAGGTCAAAGCCAAGACCAAGAGCCAGTGAAGGGTTGGAGAGAACAGTGAAGCTCCAGTCTCTCTCTTCTCCAGGGCACCAAGAGGCTGGGCTTAGTTTTGGGAGAATGATTAGGTTGCCTTACCTGCATGGTTTCCCCAGAGGATGTGTGCCCCACGGTGGCTGGAATTTTTGAGACAAGAAGGGTGACCCTGGGATGGGGGTGTGGTCTGTTACTTTGATGTTTCTGTTTTTAATGTGAAGGCCAAGAAGGCCCTGGGATGGGGGTGGGGCGGAGGAGGGTCCCAAGAGCTGAGTTGTTTAACTTCTATCCAGAAATCTTTCTTCTTCTTGCTCTATTTTTTTAATTAAATATTTCAACAAAATTTTGAGAGTTTGGGGATTTGGGGGGAAAGAGCGCTGCTACCAAGGGGATGATCGGCAGGTGGGACGCCTGAGGGTGTGTGGAAGGGTGAGAGGCACACACACAGACACTGAAAGAATCCTAGGCCTGGTAGGCACTTAATAAATGTTGTTACAGACCAGAATTTTATTGCTGTTAGAGGACCAAGCCCCTCATAGGAACAGTGAGAAACAGGCTCAGAAAGGCGGAGTAACTTTATCTAAAGTCATAGGCTCCCTGAATAGCAGAGCTGACACCTACAAGCATTGGAGACCAGATCTACCAGCTAGCCTCCCTGAGACCACGAGGTGGCGCCGCAGCACCGGCTGTGGCCGATGCCAGCCCGGTAGCTGGTTTCCCACGTCCCCAGCACTCACGCACCTCTTTGCTTCAAGAATCCCGGGCTGCCCCGACCTGGAGTGGGGGCAGGTGGTGAGTGGGACTGAATCCCTGGAAGCCTGGACCCTCACTTCGTTCCTGTACATCCAGCTCGCCTGTAGACAGTGGGGGAGGATGAAGGGAAGAGGACTCAACCGCAACTCTGAATCATCACGCCTTCGACAGTCCGCGCACGTTTATTTCATTTATCTTTGAAAACGAGGGAGGGGAAGCCTGGAGAAGGCGGGATGGGCCAAGGGTGAGTTGGCCCCCGGGAAGCTGGTCCCTGTTCCTGGCTTTAGTCCCAGGGGCGCGGTCTGTGTATAGGGCCCAGTCCACCCCTCAGGGCTGGGAGGGGAAGGCCCTCTCCTGAGCCGGCGCCCCCCAGCTGACCAAACACCCCTTTTAGACCCTGGGGCGGGAGCAAGCCAGTCAAAACGACCCCAGTCCGAGGAGGCTGTGAATCGTCGCCCCCGCCCTCGGGGATGATCTACGGGCGGGGCCGCTCATACGGGCCTTTCCACGGCGTACTGGCAAGGACTGAGGTTGGCTGCCGGGGGCGGCCCGTGCACGGCGGGGTAGCTGAAGGAAGCGTGCTGTTTGGCTTTGAGCCGCAGGCTAGCCAGGCTCGAGTTACACGGGTCCCGATAGACGTAGGGGGAGGAGGCGGCAGCCGCGGCGGCGGCGGCGGCCGAGGCGTAAGGGCAGGACACGGCCCCGGAGGACACGGCGGCCGGAGCCAGCCCGGGGGGGCCCCCGCCCAGGCCCTGCAGGGCCCCAGGCCCTGGCACGGTGCCCGGGGCAGCCGCGGCGGAGGGCACCATGGAGGCGGCGATGGAGCTGGGTGGCGAGAAGACGGGCTGCGAAGCCAGAGGCCCCACGTTGACCGAGTTGAAGGCGAATGGGAAGGTCTTGGCGGCGAGCGGCGGGGCAAGCGCCTTGGGCGGCCAGTTGCCGTACGAGTAGCCGGGGTACACCTCCTCGTAGGGCGGCACAAGCCCCCCGAGCGGCGCCGCGAAGCTGCCCTTGCACAGCTCGGCCTGCTGGCTGCGCTCGCGCTTCCGCCATTTGGCGCGCCGGTTCTTGAACCACACCTGCGGGCACGGGAGAAAGGCGGTCAGGGCTCGGGGCCAAGTCCCAGCGGCTGGAGGGCGGGCCACCCCGACGAGGCTACCAGCCGGGGCCCTGCGGTCAATAAACGAGATGAGGTGGCTGGAGACGGGGTGGGAGGGAAGGAGTGCACGGAGTCCGGGGTCGGAGAACAGAAGGCGCGGGCGGCAGGACCGAGTCATCGGCGCCAGGGTCTGGGGGGACAGCAGGATGAGGTCGAGTAGAGGTGGATAGGGGAAAGAGAGACGGTGTCAGGGCCGAAGAAGCGCGCGGTCCGGGTAGTAGGGAGCAGTGGGAGCAGAGGCTGGAGGTTGGCGGGCAAGAGGCCGCATGGGGCTGCAGCCGGGAGCCAGGGTCCGGGGTCCGGGGGAGGGGAAGGTGGGGTGGAACCGCTGGCCGCCGGGTCGCAGGCTGAGTGCGGAGGGCCAGCGCGGGTGCGAGTCGCGGGTCTGGAGAGCATACCCGCACGCGGGCCTCGGTGAGGTTGGTCCACACGGCGATCTCCTCGCGCGTGCTCATGTCGGGGTAGCGGTTCCTCTGGAAGGTCGCCTCCAGCTCCTGCAGCTGCTGGCTGGTGAAATGCGTGCGCTGCCGCCGCTGCTTCTTCTTCAGCGTGCCGTCCTCGGGGGAGCCGCCGGGCAGCGAAGCCGAGGCCTTCTCTGAGTCTGGGGGGCCAGGGTGGGGGCAGGTCACAGGGCGCCCAAGCCTGCGCGGATTCTCGGGCTCCGGGACCTCCTAAGCCACCCGCTGGCTCCCACCTGAGCTGCGCAGCCGGGGTCCCACCCGCACTGGGGATGAAGCTGTTATCTCCTGCACTCCCGGAAGGGGGCGCGCTTACCGCTGTGCTCCTGGCCCTTGCAGCCGTGCTCTGGGAGCTGGGGGTGCGGAGTGCCCGCGTCTGACAGCGACAGGGCAGGGCTCCGGGCCTCTGCCTCGCTGAGCAGGCCGAACTCCATGGAGGGAGGTCTCTGGAGGTGAGAGAAGACAGAGACTAGGGTAACGGGGGTAAAATCTCCGGCTTAGCTGGGTCCCAGCAGCGTTTCCCCGTAAATTCCCTGCCACCTTTCTCAGCCCCAGCCATAAAGCTGGGGCTGCGTGGGGCTCCTTAGGATAGAATGGGGAAATAGCAGCCTAAAGGCACAGAGGTGCATGCTGACAGGTTCTCTGCATAGATATATAAACTAGACTTTGTTTTGTTTACTGCTGGGAACTAGAACTGTGCCAGGTATACAGTTGGGGTTCAATATTTATTGAATTAATAAAAATGTAGACTACAGGCCGGGCGCGGTGGCTCACACCTGTAATCCCAGCACTTTGGGAGGCCAAGGCGGGTGGATCACCTGAAGTCAGGAGTTCGAGACCAGCCTGGCCAGCATGGCGAAACCCCGTGCCTACTAAAAATACAAATTTGCTGGGCAGGGTGGCACGCACTTGTAATCTCAGCTACTCAGGAGGCTGAGGCAGGAGAATCGCTTCAACCTGGGAGGTGGAGGTTGCAGTGAACCGAGATGGCGCTACTGCACTCCAGCCTGGGTGACAGAACATGACGCTGTCTCAAAAAACAACAACAAAGAAATCTACACTATAGCACACTACATACCCTATACTACATCTGCAAAAACTTAAAATCCTTCTCACCTGAATGCTCAGTATCCCCCTATACTCATACATGGTCCTCAGCCAATCATGCCTGAGACAGACCAGATGTCTGTTATCCATTCTCCTTGGGACAGATTGTATTTTGAACCAGACCTGATATTTCTCCCTTAAGAATAATGGCTGCTGGCCGGGCGTGGTGGCTCAAGCCTGTAATCCCAGCACTTTGGGAGGCCGAGGCGGGTGGATCATGAGGTCAGGAGATCAAGACCATCCTGGCTAACACGGTGAAACCCCGTCTCTACTAAAAATACAAAAAACTAGCCGGGCGAGGTGGCGGGTGCCTGTAGTCCCAGCTACTCGGGAGGCTGAGGCAGGAGAATGGCTTGAACCCAGGAGGCGGAGCTTGCAGTGAGCTGAGATCGTGCCACAGCACTAGAATAACAGCTGCTATCATTTATGTGTACTTACTGTGAGCCTTTACCTCATTCTGTCTCCCCTCACAAGAATACGTCAAGTATGATCATCCTTTTTCTGCTGAGGAAACTGAGACTTGAAGGAACTTGATGAGGCTCACAGAGCTTGTAAGCAGTGGGATTGAGATCTGAACTAGGTCTGTGAGACTCCTAATGCTTTTTCTTTGTTTGCTTTTTATTTTTCTTTTATTATTATTTTATTTTTCTGATTCAGTCAACTCAGAACGCTTGTTTTCTCACACTGTGCTCTTTGGGGCCTTCCCTCGAGGTTCCCTCAGGGACTCAGCTACAGTTCTAACCTGGCCTTGCTTGGGTCTGCTTCAGCTAGGGCAGCTCTGCTTTGGTCTGTTTCGTTTATGAATTCTTTCTTTTTTTTCTTTTTTTTTGAAATGGAGTCTCGCTTTGTCACCCAGGCTGGAGTGCAGTGGCATAATCTCAGCTCACTGCAGCCTCCACCTCCAGGGTTCAAGCTATTCTCCTGCCTCAGCCTCCCGAGTAGCTGGGACTACAGGCACATGCCACCACTCCTGGCTAATTTTTGTATTTTTAGTAGAGATGGGGTTTCACCATGTTGGCCAGACTGGTCTCGAACTCCTGATCTCAGGTGATCCACCTGCCTTGGCCTCCCAAAGTGCTGGAATTAGGCGTGAGCCACCACGCCCAGCCTGTTTTGTTTATTATTTCTGAAGAGGTTTCATTTGAAATAAGGTAACAAGATCAAACACAAGTGTGAAAACCACTTGTGCGTGGGTGCTTGGGTTTGGCCTGGTCTCCTGCCTGCACTGATATACACTGTATCCCACCAGTGATTGCTCCACCCATGGATGGCCTCTACCAAGCCTGCTCCAGGCTGTAGGCAGGAGCTTCATAAGACCACCTTGCTACTCATAACTTCCTATCCCAAAACCTAGCTTCACATTGCCCAGGAGCCTCCCTGGGTCCCTCTCCAAGTTTCCCCCGCAGAGTCCCCTTTTCTGCCTGCTCTCCCAGGACCCCTCTGCTGGGAGGAAGGGAAATGGGCAATACTGGGGCTCAAGACTCTGGGTGCCTTTTGGTTGGAGGAGAACAGAGGAGGCTAGGGACAGAGGGAAGGGGTAGAGAGCTGAGTGAGAGGGGCCTCTCTGCCTCTGTCACCCCTTCCCCATTAACAGGGGCTTAATGCAGGCTACACGGGGTGGCATTAATGTAGTGGATTAGTCTAGATTGAGATGTGTGTCACTTGGCTGCTCTGGATTTATTAGGAGCCTTTCTCAGGGAGGTGCAGATGGGCAGCAGCCTGTATTTACACATGGTAACGCCCCCTTCAACCAGCTCAGAGTTCACAGCTGTGCCCCCACTCCCCACCCCACCTCTCAAGCCAGGTTGGAAGTGGAACCAAGGTCAAGGCAGGAGGTTGAGAAAGAGTCCCTGCTCTTTCTACAGGCAGAGGGGTCTAGATCTTGGACCTTTTACTGGATGTGAAGAGACAGGGCTGGAGGGAACCCAGGACAGGAGAAAAGTCAGGCCAGAACTGGAGGTGTGCTCAGCTTACTTCCCCTTCCAGGTCAGGTCAGGGGGTTTGGAGCTGGAAAACTTTGGCCAACAATGCTCTGATGGAAGGGAGATGTCCCTGAGAAAGAACTATGGTAGCCTTGACTGGGAAGATGAGGGAGGAAGGGTTAGAACTGAGAGCTGGAAAAAGGGGTGCTCTGAAGTCTCCCCTTACTTCATACCCAAGATGCCCTTGAAATGCAAATCATCCCCCCTGACTTTTCCAGAGGCCATGGAAGCAACACGAAGCTGGCAAAAAACCCAGAGAGGGGTTTACCTGTGGGAAAAGCAGTCCCACCCTTGCCACCTAGCCTTCCAGTCAGCTTTGGCTCCAGACTTGCAGTTTTCCAAATTACCCTGTCCCCGGCATTCCATACCTGCATCTTGCTTTCACTCTATTTCAGCAGAGGGAGGCAGGGTAAGAAGGGATATGGGCGAGGAAAAGACGAGGCCAGAAAGCCGAGTTCAGGCTGCGTGTTCCCAGAGACAGATGGACACATGTGCAGACACACACAGGCCCCCACTCAGACATAATAAGCACTTGGACTTGGAGCTAGGGGCACACAAACACACACTCTCCCACACATGCGCTGCCACATCCAGGCAGACAGACACGTACCGTCACACAGTCTCCTTTCTGTGACAGGGACAGCTGCCGGGGCTGTTTTGGAGCTAGCCATCATTACCCTCCCCCCACCCCCCCCACTGCCTCCCTGGCCCCTCTGAACCTCAGCTCTCAGTCCCAGGAGCTAAGGACTCTGTGTGGGGGAGGAGCAGGCCAAGGGGCCAGGGGAGTGTGCTGCACTGGATGCTGCTGAGTGAGGAGAAGGCATGAGCACGCTGGAGCTAGAGGATGGGGTGGGGAGGAGGGGCAGAAAGTGCCCAGGCCCCTCTCGGGAAAGTCATCTGGTATAGCCCAAAGAAATTAGGTTTGGAGTCAACAGATCTAGGTTCACGGTCCTGGCTCTACAACTTACTAGCTGTGTGTCCTTGGCAAGTAACTTTACCTCTCTGGGCATATTTCTTCATCTCCGAAAGGAAGTTCATGATCCCTTCCCTACTTGCCTTCAGTATTGTTAGAAGGTTTAGATAAAAACATAAACATGTAGATATGAGTAGGGATAAAAACTCTACCTGAGTAGTTTTTTTCCCCTCACTCATTAAACAAATGCTATTTAGCACATTCTATGAGCTGGGCATTGAGTTAGGCCCTGAGGGTGGAGTAGTGACTAAGATCTCATCCCTGTGTCTGCCCTTCCTCGAGTGGGTCATCTCCCCAGACTCTGTATCCTGCAGTGAACTGTTTCCCTAGTGAATGAAGGTGAGTACACTGCATTGCTGAGAGATAGGCAGCACATGCTGTGAACACTTGGTCCTGAGCATAGACGACCCAGTCAACAAGGCAACAGCAAAATGGGCAGAGTACTCTGGGAGCCACTTTGGGGATGAGGGACTGGTAAAGGAAAGAATGAAGCCTTTAGGCTCTTGCATGGGCTAGTAACAGCAGAGAGAGGAGCCATAGCTGAGAAGGGACCTGACTGTGAAACTGAAGAGAGAAGGAAAGAGCAGTAAAGCCAGGCAGGCAATAAGAGAGATGGAAGGGTGGGGGCATAGACCTCTAGCCGACTCACGTCCGGGTGGGCTGGTCAGGCAAAGGCTGGGGGCGCCAAGCTGTTGTCTGAGCTGGAGACAGGCTGGCTGAAGATTAAGCTCCCCCAAACTGCTGGAGGTCAGGAAGCTAGGGAGTTGGGACTGAGGCCAGGGACTTCGCCTCACTCAGTGGATAGGGAAGAACAAGCAGTAGGTCTGGAAGCTGCAGGATTAGTTGATGCTAGTAAAAAATGCCCAGGCAGGGACAGAGAGAGTCGGGAGATAACAGTGATAGTGAGTCCAGCTCTGGGAGGGGGCTGCTGGCCCCACCCCTAGCCTTTTTGCCACACCCTGCTAGGGATGTGTGGCCCAGTCCCACTGGTGTCAGGCAGGCCCAGGGAGTACAGAGGGCCTACAGATATGCTCTGATTCTGCAGTACAGGCTGGAATTAGAGGAAGCCTGGTCATGGACTGCAACAAGAATGAAATATCCAGGATATATGAAAGTGGAGAGCAGTTCTCAGGCCAAGGAGGCCACAGTGGGGAGGTCATGGTTTCCAAGAGACACAACCCCATGGCAATAAGTCAGCTGTCATGTGGACCCACTTAAGTCCTGAAGCCAGAGGGGTAGACCAGGGACATAGTGAGAGCCCACAATCAGTTGCACTAATAATGCTTGAGGCTGGAGGCATAACCTGGAACTCAAATAGGAGAAAACCTTTCTCTTTCAGGGGCTAAATGGAGAGGAGATGAGAGGAGCTGGAGTTATGATGTTTTCATCTTATAAATGTGAAACAGAAGTGAGGCCCTTAAGTGGACATGGCCGCATGTTCATTTGGGACGCTGAGCACCCAGACTATATGGTCTGCTGAACTGCAGTGTGCAAATGCGAGCAAATCGAGACACATTTGCAGCAAAGATTTGAAGCATTCAAGTTATCAAGGGACAAATCGGGGATCAGAGAAATGATTCTACAGTCTTCCTGCTCTTCCTTGCTTCCTTCCTGGGGATCCCAAGAACAGTAAGGCACATACCCTAACTTGTAGGAGTCTGCAGTGTAGGCAGGCAAACGGAGCACAGGATGGAAAGATGGAATGCATGGGTCTGACTGACTGGGAGATCAGAGAGAGGGAAACCCATGGAAGGTGGTACCGAGTGTTGGGGGCTCAGAGAATATAGGCACGCGACTGAATTGGGAGTTGAAGAAGCAGAGAAGGGGTATGGCGTTCTAAATAATCAACAGTGTTGGGAATAAGCTGGCAGGCTGGGAGGGCAGTGGTGAGCCTAGGTTAGTCAGAGTCTCAGTGTAGGCCACGGGAGATTTGCAGAGAGAAACAAGTCAAACTGAGGGGGGCCTCCAATCGGGGACAAGGGTTAGTGATTCAGATTTGACAAAGTCTAGGCTAGAGTATGTCCAGCTTTTTCATCAAAACCCCTAAGATTCACACTGAGCAACAGCCCTGAATAAAGAAAAAAACCCCTAAGACCAGTCAAAAACAAATCTACTAGAAAACTAGAGGCATGACCTGAAACAGCTGCCACTAGTGTGAAATTGTTTGGAGTTTGCCAGCTTTATGTTTAAAATGCAAGCAAATTTTTCATTCTATTCCATACTTTAGTCATGGAATATAAAATATTTTAATATAAAAATAAATCTTATTTTAATATAAAAATAAACCTCCCAATCTTCAAGTGATATCACCCACCAGGAAGATGGGCCCTATTTAGACTGTGTGTCATGCCTCTCCCACTCCTTACTGCCCTCCTCCCACCCCACCCCCCTATGAGAAGCAATGCACCAAAGAGTGGGGGTCACTGGAGGCTTGTAGCCAGGGGTGTGACAAAAAACAGCATCTTTGTGGCCTTTATTTGACCATGGTGAGCAGAATGGGTTGGGCAGGGAAGAAATAGGAAAGGAGAAACTATTAACTGAAAGATGCAAAAAAGGCCGTGGGGCAGGACAATGGGAAAGGAGAGATAGAGTTTTGAAAGTTACTCCTCTCTGTCTTCCCCCAACTCTTACCCATCTGATGATCTTTTCCTTTTCCTCCCTCTCATTCTTTTCATGAGTCCCTGGCAGTGGCCATGGACACCCTAGACACCCCAAAGCTCAGGACCTAATGGATCCTTCATGTTAGTCTAGGAGGCATCATTTAGTGTGAATGGAGAAGAAAAGTGTCCACTGGCCCCATCCTTCTGTCACCACAAGTCAGCTTTAGCCTGCTGCGTTTGCCCTCCCTTCCTGAACCCGAGTCTGGGCCAATGTTCCATCTCTGAGCAGAAGGCAGGCAGAGATATTTGGCCTGGTAGGCAGGCTAAGCATTTGGGGAGCTCCCCAGAGTTCTTGGACAGGGACGGGGTAGTGGCCAGCATCTGAAGCCTGCGATAGCGTGGCCCATCTATCATTAAGATCCCTCCTATGGCTGCATCAGGAAGGTGGTTAGGCTGCTCTAAGGCTGAGCCCCACTTTTCCAAACAAAGATTCTGCAGTTTGGGCATAATAATAGTGCTTCTTATTTCTATGGTGCTCCATTTGCAGAGGGCTTTCACAGACATGATTTCATTTAACTTGCACAACTGCCCTGCATGGCAGGAGTGCCTATCCCCATTACACCTCTAAGAAGGCAGAATGCAAGGTTACACAGTTTGAAGAAATTCAAACCACCTAGTTCTGCTCTTTCCATGCCTCACTCCCTCTACCCTGCAGCCATTTGTGACTCTCACATGTGCTGATCCTTCCAAGCCCTGAAGGATTCCATTTCTACTTCCTGCCTCTACCATCTCTCTGGAAATGAGCTCTGGAAGTATGCTGCCCACTGTGTGCCAAAGAACATTTTTCTATTCATCCTGAGCTTGCATCACTGCAGTTCTAAAAGGCCCCCTCATCTCCAGTTTCAAGATTTGGGGAGCAAGCAATTCTTCTGCATATCTAGGCTTTTTATTATGCTGTAGATTTCCATCTTGTCTCACCTTCCAGAGGACTAAACTTTGACATTTGCTCTCGCCAGCAACCCCTGGCTCCCCATTCTGCCAACCATTCTCTGACCCTACTCTAGGCCCATGACATTCTTCCTAAGAGCCAGTGACCAGGCATGCATTCAGCTACATGGCTTTATGCAAGGTTGGGAAACGGTTCTGTTTTTTGTTTCCAGTCATCTTCATTATGATACCATCTCTTTGGCCTTTTTGACAAAAGCCAACTTTGAGCTAAAGTGTTCAGGGAGCCATCCGTAATGCTTCCCCTATTCCTTTCCTGACACAGAGCCCTTCATTTCACCTATAATTTCAGTGATTTTTATAGGAGCACAAGCCCCTGAAAAGTGTATCAGAATGTGATAGGGATAATTGTGGTGTGTCTTTATATTGCTCAAAATAGAGCAAATGAAAAAAAAAAAAAAACGTTGAGAATCCTAGCCAGTAATAAGCAAACTTTAGAACTGAGAAATGGACATGGGAGTGTGGGGAATACCTAGTGTATGTCACTCATAGGTGAAGGGTGAGAAAGCTTGAAACCGCTGTTTAGATTGCTCATTGCTAAATACAGTGGCCTTGCGCTTGTCCTTGTGAAAACTCAGTCCCCACCTGGGCTATCTTGCTCACTTACATGGACTCATTCTCCCTGCTCTGTCCTCTTCAGCATAATTGAGCTCTGGTTAGAATTGGGGTCAGGGTGGGCCGGGCGCAGTGGCTCACGCCTGTAATCCCAGCACTTTGGGAGGCCGAGGCGGGTGGATCAGGAGGTCAGCAGATTGAGACCATCCTGGCTAACACGGTGAAACCCCGTCTCTACTAAAAATACAAAAAATTAGCCGGGCGTGGTGGCGGGCGCCTGTAGTCCCAGCTACTTGGCAGGCTGAGGCAGGAGAATGGCGTGAACCCGGGAGGCGGAGCTTGCAGTGAGCAGAGATCGCGCCACTGCACTCCAGCCTCGGCGACAAAGCGAGACCCCGTCTCAAAAAAAAAAAAAAAGAATTGGGGTCAGGGTGGATGGTCACTGTAGGGGCCCAGCGGAGTCAGGGCTGTATCTCAGCTGCAGGGAAAGTAAACCCGGCTGTTAGGTAGGGCCAAGACATCCTTCCCAACCAGACTCAGAGGGCGAGATAGTCCCCTGTTGCACTCCAGAGTCTGGATTCCATGAGCCTCCTTCCCACCTCTGCTCAGCCACTAGGGTGGTGCTGGGACTGGTAGGGCTGAGGAAGCAAAAGGGAAACAGGACCACAGGGTTTGCTTTGCTAATGGGGCTGTAGTTTTCTCTTCTGGCCTGGGCTCCTGCCCACTGTAGGGAAGGAGCCATTGGTCGGCTGATACTCCAGCAAGGAGTCTGGGGGGTGTCTGGTTAATTGTATTGGAATTAGGAGGCAACTGAGGCTGCCAGGGGTTTGTGCCCAGCTCCTTCCTGTTTTCTCATTGCCTTTTGTCACCTATTCCTTCCTTTCCTGTGGTTTTTTGTTTTGTTTTGTTTTGGTTTTTTGCTTGTTTTTGTTTTTGTTTTGAGATAGAGTCTAGCTCTGTCGCCCAGGCTGGAGTGCAGTGGCGCGATCTCGGTTCACTGCAAGCTCCGCCTCCCGGGTTCACACCATTCTCCTGCCTCAGCCTCCCGAGTAGCTGGGACTACAGGCGCCTGCCACCACACCCGGCTAATTTTTTGTATTTGAAGTAGAAACAGGGTTTCACCGTGTTAGCCTGGATGGTCCTTTCCTGGTCTTGATTCCCACTAGCAGGCTCCTCACTGGCCTTCTGTCCTCAAATTTGGATTCTGGAAGTACAGAGTGATGCTCTGATCTATTCTGAATTGAAGGGGGCATGTGTCCCAGCCCACCTCACCCCAAGTCCAGGCTGCAGTCTTTACTCTCGCTCCCTGCTCGCAGCTTCGCAGCCCGAAGGAGCTGAAACAAGTTGGCAAAGTGTGAGCTGGGATTTGAGGTGACCCACCGCAGCCGACCCCATCGCACACGCAGCAGCTGGGCAGGTGCTGCTGGGTAGATGGACATGCCACCTAGCCAGGGACATTCTGTCCGCCACTGCCCGACACAACGCCCGCTCCGGAGAGACCCACTTCGCTACCCTGGACATTCTGTCCACTCCGAGCCCCATGCGCCGCGGACATTCTGTCCGATTCTGAGGCGGCCTCAAGTCAGGACCCAGCTGGGCTCAGACACCCCAAGCCAGATCCACCGTACCCGCCGCCTGGTCACTCTGATCTGCACAGCGGCCATCTGACTCAGTCGCGGCCGGGCTCTCACAACACGGCTCCTATTCCAACTGCGGAGCAGCTGGGAAGAAAAGCGTGTGTGACCAGGCGCACCCCGGCTCCCAGCCCCTGGAGTCTGAGCCTGGGCCGAAGGGCGTCGGGCGCCGCCAACTGCCCCTACACTGGGGGCCGCCGCCGGCTCCCCAGCTGGCCAGGGCCTCTGCAACCCCTTTCGCTCCCTGACCGCCTGCCCCGTGCCCTGGGATTCCAGGGCGCTTTCTGGTAATGGTTTCCAGACTCCCTACTCCCTGCCTCGCGAAGCCCCTATCCTGGCTTCAAGTCTCCGGCTTCGTTCCGGATCCTCTGAGTCTCCCCCTTCCCTATCCCCTGGTTCTTACCCTGAGTTTCCCTTTTCCCAAGTCCTGGCCCCAGGTCTGCAGTCCGCCCTCCCTGTTCTCGACCTGTTCCCCAGGCACCAGAGTTCAGCTGCCCCAGGTCCCGTTTTAGGGATTCCAAGGTCCAGCAATAGCTCCTCGGCCCCATGAGCCCCTGTCCTTAGAATGGTCAAACACTCACAGTGCGTCCCGCAACAGGCAGGCAGACTCCCAGCAGCGGCGGCGGCGGCGGCGGCGGCGGCGATCTAGAGGGCAGGCAGGGGCCAGGGGCCAGGGGCCAGGGGCCGGGCACCCGGCCGGAGTAGGGGCCGCCCCCCTGCTCCCGGGCCGCCTCTCCGCTCCGGCTCTCTCGGACTCGAGGAAGGAGTGAGCCTCACCGCGTACTGCCACCCCCAGCCGGCGCCCATTCACTTTATGGCAGACCAGGGCGCCCCCAGCCCGCCGCGGCGAGCCGCGCGCGTCAGGCCCCGCCCCTTTCCAGCTGCGCTGCCGGGGCTCCGCCCTTTCCAGCTGTGGATCTCCAAGCCCCGCCTATGAGGGAGGGGTCTGGCCGGCGAGACGCCAAGAACCCCGCCCTCTGGCCAATCAGAAGCGCTCCTCAGCAACTGGGCCGCGCCCCTCCCCACGTGGCAGAGAGCGCGCTCCTGCTAGGACGCTTAGGCAGAGCCAAGCGGGAGAGAGTAGAGTGGTCCGGTAGTCCTGGGTAAAAGGGATCTACTGGCAGCGAAGTGGGGCTGGGCCGCTACCCGGAGCAAAGTGGATCGGCGCCAGCTGGGAAGGCGCACGGGGCCGCCGGGTCTCAGCGCGCAGACTTCTCTGCCGCTCAAGTTTCGCCGATTTTCTCCACTTGTCGCTGTCCGTCTCTCCTCTCCCTTTTGTCTCTGTTCCAATCCTCCTACGTCTCGCCTTTCTTTCCTCTTCTTTCTCCTCAGCCGCTTCGCTCCTGCTGTTTACCATTCTCCTTCCTCCTCTGCCACTTTAAAAGACTCATTTCCCTTTCTCTCTGCTCCTCTTTTTCCTCGTATCTTTCCTCCTCTTCATTTCCCCCTTCTTCTCCAAGGAAGGTGACTTCGTGGAGACAGCAGGGTTTGGAATGAGACAAACCAAAGTGGTATTCCAACGCCGCCACGAACTGCACCATCACTGAGTGAACTTGGACAAATAACTATCATTTCCCTCCCCACGCAAAACAATTAAGAGGAGGTTCCTGCTGGATCTCAGGGCTTGGGCTGGGCACTCCAAAGGCATGGACCGATTGCCTTTCAGTCTGTACCCTTGTCTTGCTTGGGCTGTGCTCTCCCTCCTTCAGCAGGGCTGGTTTCCCGCTGGTGGTACCACGTTAAGTACTGTGGGCAAGGTGTAGCCTTGGTGCCTGCTGGTTAGGAATTTGCAAGGGACAGGACAGATGACCAAGTAACAGATGACCAAGACTCCTAGCAGACTGTGACTTCGGCTCTCCCTTACTTAGGCCTCAATTTCCAGGAAACAGGCTCCTTCTCTTCTTTCAGTTAGGCTGTGTTGCTTGGATGCTCCTGAGAGCCTCAGCCCAGTCACACAATATGCCCCTAAGGCAAATCTGAACAGTCATGTCTTTACTGTTCAGTGACTCCTATTGCCCTTAGGATAAAGGTGAAGCTCCCTACTCTGGCATACAAGACCTTTTGGACCCTGTCTTCATTTCCAATTTCCTAGTAGTTTCCTGCACACCTTTGGCCCTTCCTGTGAAAGTAACTCATCTTTGCATTGTCAATTCCTACTCCTCCAATGTTCCACTCAGGCCTTGTTTTCTCTGGGAAGCCTTTTCTGAACTCTCAGGTTAGCCTCTTGCTCCCGTGACCCTCTGTGTATACCCTCTATTACACCACCCACCATATTGAAGGGATCAGCTTATGTGTTGTCTGCTGTGAGAATAAAATTTAGGATGGTAAGGACCATGTCTATTATTCCCAGGTATAATGTAGAATCTCAATAAATATGTCACACTGAAATCTATGAGGAAGATGTTCTGCCTGGTAAGATGATGATTAGTGGTTAGGAGGGACTAGGGAATTGTCTTCTCTCTCCTCCCCATCTCTATTGCACAATCACATACTTTTAGAATGATGAATTTCTGGAGGTAGGTAGAAGTAGATATTGGCGAGCAGGAAGTTTTGGCCCACTTAAAGGATTTTCCAATTGGCTTTCCAGGACCTCTCAATCTGAGACAGGCCCAGGACACCAACTCTCAGTTTTCAAATGAAGAAGAAAATGGCTCTGAGGTAATGTGGAAAGAAATGCTATGATGGTATATCCTCTTTCCCTGACTCTCTTTAGGTGATAGAGGCTAAATCCTCAGCTGGACCCACTGACCAGAAGCCCAATGTGCAGGTGTAGGGAGTTATTAAGGGGTTCTTCAGGTCTGATGTCTGATGGGTGTTTTACACTACAGCATCGTGGCCAGGCATGGTAGCTCATGCCTGTAATCTCAACACTTTGGAAGGCCAAGGCGGGCAGATCACCTGAGGTCAGGAGTTCGAGACCAGCCTGTCCGACATGGTGAAACCCCGACTCTACTAAAAATACAAAAATTAGCTGGGTGTGATGGCAGATGCCTGTACTCCCAGCTACTTGGGAGGCTGAGGCAGGAGAATTACTTGAACCCAGGAGGTGGAGGTTGCAGTGAGCCAAGATCATACCACTGCACTCCATCCTGGATGACAGAGCAAGACTCTGTCTCAAAACAAACAAACAAAAAACAAACAAACAAAAACTAGAGCATCGTAGCACATGGATGGTCTTTGGATGTCTGGTTTTGAGACTACATTCCTATGTGGTTAGTTATGGAGCTTCCCTGGACTTGGGTCATCCATAATTGGGAGGAAGTATGGAGAGAATTTTTTTTTTTTTTCACTGCTTCCCAGCAGCTTCTCCAGGTCTGCAGGGACACTGGGTCTCTAGTGTCCCAAATAGGCTGGAAATTTCATGATTCAGTCTGCTAGAGAAAACCCATCCTCTTGTCCTCTTCCCACATATTCTCACTTTCAGGTAATACGGGTAATTCTAAATAGCTTAGTGACCTCTATCATCTCTTGCAAGGGGAGGAGGCAGCTGGGAGCAAGACAGTGAAAACAGGTGGGCATCCAACCCTCAGGCCCCTTAGCGTTTCTAAGGCAAACAAGACTTCTGTTTCCTATCACTGATGAGGTGGGCTAAGCTGTGTATTTAGCCTGGTGGATAAGGCCTGTCCAAGGCTTGGTATGAAAGCCAGACCAGGAGTCAAAGCCCGATATACTAAGGCATAAGAGGTGACAAAAGGCGATGAAAAGAGTTGGCCTGGGGGTGAGGAGACCCGGGGGTTCGTCTCTCTGCTCTGCTATTTACTAGTTATGTGAACATGGGCCCAGCCTTCCACTCCGGGGCTGTTTCCTATAATGTAAAATGAAGAGACTTAAATTAGATATCCAGGGCTTCTGCTACGTTCCATTTTCTCTATTTCTGGATGTTGGGGATGGTGCAGAAGACGCTGAAACAGAGCTGGGACGTGACAGACACAACTGTGAGAAGCCACAACAGGGAAGGTGGACGAGAGGGCGAGGAGAGCAGGGTGTGGAATAAATCGCTGGACTTTAGAATGAAGGGCGCCCAGAGCTGCCTCGAAAAGGAGTGATTCCTCAAGGGGCATGGTCTTGGCCCAGATAACTTTGGTAATACGTGGACAGGGGAGTAGGGATGCCCGCTCAAGTTCTCAAAACGGACCCCGCCCCTTTCCAGCCAATTGTAGCCTTCCTCCCCATAACGCCCAGCAGCCACTGCCAAACCGCGCACTGCAACCGAACTCTACCTAACTCCACCTCTCTAGCCGCCCAGCACAGTTCCTCATTTTTTATTGGTTTTCTAAACTGTCACTCAGAGAGTACTCGTATGCGTTGGTTGTCCCCTAACCTACCCTTTCTTTCCCTAGTAATCTCGCCTCTTGCGGCACTACCCGCCTCCTGAAGCCAATTTCCTTTATTCGATTGGATAGTCGGAATGCTACTTTTCATGGAGCAAAGCTATGATTGGCTGCATGCGGCAAGGCTCGCGCAGTTACCAGGCAGCGGGCTAGACTGAGGCTAGTTACCACGTCAGTGAGCTGACAGGGAAGGTAGCCGGCTCCGCTGCCCGTCCCGGCCGACTCATCCTGGCGGACTGTGCAGTCCCACCCTGACTTCGGCCATAATTTCCAGGAAACAGGCTCCTTCTCTTCTCCCATCTGCTACCAGAGCTGGGAGAGCTGCTCGGAGACGCCTCCAGGGTGCGGGCTGGACATGAGCAGCGGCTGCCGGTCCTGGGACTAGGCCCCGCCATTTTGGATCCGCTGACAGGTCAGCGAAGTCTCTTCCTAGAGTTCCGGTGTGGTGAAGGCCGCCCTGACTTCGCAATAGGGAATTAGGAGGAAGGGCCCTTAAATTGGGCGAGCCAGGGTGGGCTAAGGACGCAGCGAACAGGAATAAGACGAGGGAAGGGTTGTTGTGGGAGGGAACAGGAAGGTAGCAGGGGCAAAGGTCAGGCCCCTGCCGCAGGAGGGGCGATTTCTGCCCTCATTACTGATCCTTTGCAGGTGCCCAAATCTATTTTCCCAGGCTTGACCTAGTCTTTAGCTTCTCTTTTCTAGCGCTTTCTGCATCCTAAAGAGCCCAGTACTCAAAAGCTGAAAGGAAACCTAAGAAGCATTGTGTCTACTTTTATGGGTTTTCAGACTTTAGATATGAAAGTCTCTCTCTAGATTCTGTACAGCGTCTACTTCTTTGTGACTGCCTCACTAATACAAAGGAACTGCTTCATTTATACTGAATGATGAACTAGTGCACCCTAGAATCAGGTTGTCACCAGACGGACGTGTGGAAGGCTTGAGGTTATAGCAGCACAGGGAACTGGGCTATGAGAAGGCTTTCCTCTTACAGGACAGCTCAACTGCCAGTCTGGATCTGTATATAAACACTAGACCTATCTTCTGGGCCTATTTGTTCCTTTATACAATCTTTCACAGAGATTCTTTTCTGGTGTATGTTTTTGTTGACATTTCTCTCCCAGATCTTCTCTTCACCAAGGAGATGAGGCTTAATCATAAGGAAACCACTCTGTTATGACGTATTTGACTGAGAGCAGAGAGATGTTTGAGTAATGGCAAAGTTTGGTATTGTTGGCCTATTATTTTTAGTGGGCAAAAAGAGTCATGAGAGATTTTCAGCCAGTTGTAGGGTCAGAGCCCCAGAGTGAGTGATGGAACATAACCCTAGAGAGTGTAGTTTATGGCACTGTGATGACCTTTGATAAACTGCTGTGTTGTAAAGCTGTAAAAGTCCATCAAGGGTAAAGAATGCTTTTAGAAATAAGGAATAGTGTAGATGGTGTTTTTTTTTTTTTTTTTTTTTTTTT
>NC_037677.1:98848799-98957680 GCF_003255815.1 Theropithecus gelada
GTGTTTTTTTTTTTTTTTTTTTTTTTTGAGATGGAGTCTCGCTGTGTGGCCCGGGCTGGAGTGCAGTGGCCGGATTTCAGCTCACTGCAAGCTCCGCCTCCCGGGTTCACGCCATTCTCCTGCCTCAGCCTCCCGAGTAGCTGGGACTACAGGCGCCGCCACCTCGCCCGGCTAGTTTTTTGTTTTTAGTAGAGACAGGGTTTCACCGTGTTAGCCAGGATGGTCTCGATCTCCTGACCTCGTGATCCGCCCGTCTCGGCCTCCCAAAGTGCTGGGATTACAGGCTTGAGCCACCGCGCCCGGCTAGATGGTGTTTTTAAATGCACAATGTGGAAACTTGTATGCCTTTAATTCAGGTATACAAGGCACTCTAGGCCCTGTGGAGGATACAAATGGAAAGGTCTGCTTTGGGATTGCTCAGTTAATGCACTTCTTAAAAGTAGTAGCGTATATGTGCAGTGACCTAGCTAGAGCAAGTAGTAGGTTAAGAGCAGGATCAACCTAATGCCTTTTGGTATGTAGTGGGCACTCAATAAATGTTATCTCTATCTGGGATTAGTTTCAATATGTGATCAGAACTTGTGGCCTGCTTTTGGTCCTGGCAGTCAGGAACACTTTGCACTTTTGCATGATGAGGTAGTAACAAGGAGGATCAAAACGTCATAGTGTTAGAAGAGAAAACTATTTAGGATCTTGGAATGACAGCTCAATTTTTCCTACCTTTGTCCTTATGAAATTGAAATTTTTGTATGTGTTGGGAGAAGGGGGATGGCATTATTTATGCTTCACGTGTGTTGATTTAGAATTAGTGGGATGGAAATGGTACAGGAAACTATTTGCATTTTAACTTGCTGATCTAAGTGTAGAATTCCTCCCCTCTCCCCGCCCCCAAAAAAGTAGTTGAACGCAGCAAATGAAATGACATAGCTCAGGGGGTACCCAGGTTTGATGATCCTGCCTTGCTCACTTGGGCCATTGCCCTGTTGAGTTGATATGCTTTGCATAACAGGCAATCTAGTCTCTGGGTAGGCAGTGTGATCAATCCAGGATCCAGTCATCCCCAGTTGAGCCTGAGGGTGACTGTAGAGGCATCAAAACGTTTTCTCTTTCTCTCTCTCTCTCTTTTTATAATCCTAAATGTCATTTCTAGATAGGAATAATTTTCTAGATAGGAATAATTCCCACTCCTACCCACAAATCAGAAAATTCATCCTTCAAATACAAGTTCTAAACTTGTATTTGAGCTTCTTTTTAATGGTGTTTATAGATAGTGTGTTCCAGTCTTGACAGTGATGCTCATTGGCACAGTGGGAACTCAGGTTATAGACATATCTCCTCAGTAGCCGGGCACCAATCCCAGTTTCAGCTCAGAGTTCTCAAAGTTCCACTACTATTTTATTTCCCTGTGTTCCAGAAGTCAGGATGACTGCCACTTTTACATAATAACCTCATTGATAGGGTACTTAGACTGGCTACTGTGGGCAGCTAGAGAGGAAGAAGACACAGCTCTTGCTTTTGAGGAGACTCTATTTATAGAGTACTCACTGCAAGGATCACCCTAATCTTTGTATGACACTTCTCATTGGTTGATCACACTCTATATCCCTGTGGCTCTGTGTGATTGATTAGAATGATTCTGTTGTTGGGTTAATGGTGGGATTGAATTTAAGGGTGTATGTTTTTGTTAACATTGTATCCTCAGGCTGGAAGAGCTATGTAAATATAATGGGCTACTGTTTAGCTGTTACTCTTTTTTTTAATATTTCAGTATGTTCAACTGCAGTTGTTTAACTAAATGAAAATATAATAAAGCAATGTGCTGATTTGGAACCCCAGTAATAATAGAAGTGATCATAGAAGTGATTATTTGTTCTAGTAGTAGTGGAAATTATCATAGTAGATGCAATAGTCGTATGGAAGTATGATGGCAAAGTAATGGTTTGCCAGTCATACAAACCAGAGGCTACAAGCTCACATGCCTAAATGCCAGGCAGGTAATGTAAATGAGTGAATTGAGTCCCATGGGAATGTATTAGGATTAGTGGGGACTCTGGTGTACTGGAGAACCCATGCCTTTATTTTTTTTTTATCTTTCATTTTAATTTCTTTTTATTGAGACAGGGTCTTGCTCTGTCACCCTGGCTGGAGTGCAGAGGAGCAATCACAGCTCACTGCAGCCTTGACCTCTGGGGCTCAAGTGATCTTGCCACCTCAGCCTCCCAAGTAGCTGGTACTACAGATGTGTGCCATCATGCCCAGCTAATTTTTTAATATTTTGTAGAGACAAGGTCTCACAATGTTGCTCAGGCTGGTTTCAAACTCCCAGACTCAAGCAATCCTACCACCTTGGCCTCCCAAAGTGCTGGGATTATAGGAATGAACCACCATGCTCAACCCATTCCCTTATTTAAAAGAGCCAACTGTTCCTTCTTCAACAGATTGTTACTGTTTTAGAATGCGGGCACAGAATGACCACCCTATTTTTCAGGAGAAACTGGAAATTTAAATCATTGTGTTTTCTAATTGCTGGAAACTAGTTAAAAATATTTTTGTTTGTTTGTTTTTTTTCTTGAGACAGAGTCCCGCTCTGTCACCCAGGCTGGAGTGCAGTGGCCGGATCTTGGCTCACTGCAAGCTCCGCCTCCCGGGTTCATGCCATTCTCCTGCCTCAGCCTCCCGAGTAGCTGGGACTACAGGCGTCCGCCACCTCGCCCGGCTAGTTTTTTTGTATTTTTGTAGTAGAGACGGGGTTTCACCGTGTTAGCCAGGATAGTCTCGATCTCCTGACCTCGTGATCCGCCCATCTCGGCCTCCCAAAGTGCTGGGATTACAGGCTTGAGCCACCGCGCCCAGCCTTAAAAATATTTTTAAGCCTTTTTCAGGCCAAACAAAATATGTCTGTGGACTGGATTCTGCCCAATGGCTACTGGATGATGACCCTCAATAAACAAAATGGGCAGGCCTTATGAGACTTAATCACTGCAGTTCTCTATGCATAATCACATAGACTTTTTCTTTGTCCTACTCTGCCAGCTGTCACCTTTATACCTTGGGTGCCCTGAGTGGCTAAAAGATGGAGTGAGATAGAGAAACTTTGTTTCATTTTTCATCTCTAAGCTGGCAGAAGGGACAGCTTTGGACATATTAGCTTCCTTATAAATTATTCTTGAGATACTCTCAGAATCTCCACAGTGGGAGGAGATGGCATGCCAGAGCTGAGGTACACTGTTCACCTGATTATCAGGTCTGGGAGGATTTTCCAGTGATGCCTTGTCAGGGCACCAGCTTTTTTCCCAGTTTAACCTTCTTTTACTTCCACCCTTTGAGTAAATTTCTTGAGCTCAGTAAGTTGTTTCCTAGTTTAGTAACTTTGGTTATTCTCAGTAAAGCGCATAACTATGGTGTGTTCCTAGGCCATCTCTGGAAATGTTAAAAGATCTGCATCTTTAGTGTTTCTCTGGCTTTTTTTATTTTTTAGATGGAGTCTTGCTCTGTCACCCAGGCTAGAGTGCAGTGGCGTGATCTCGGCTCACTGTAACCTCCGCCTCCCGGGTTCAAGCAATTCTCCTGCCTTAGCCTCCTGAGTAGTTGGGACTACAGGTGTGCGCCACCACACCCGGCTAATTTTTGTGTTTTTAGTAGAGATGGGGTTTCACCATATTGGCCAGGCTGGTCTTGAACTCTTGACCTCGTGATCCGCCCGCCTTGGCCTCCAAAAGTGCTGGGTTTACAGGCGTGAGCCACCGCGCCCTGCCTTCTCTGGCTTTTAAACAGATTGAGTGAACATAAACCTTAGAAGGGCCTATTGCTGGTCCTTCAGCTCCCTACTACCATCTACCTTTTCAGAAGATCTATCGGTTTTCTTGATTTGTGCAGCTCTGTATTAGACACAAAGGCATCATGAAAAAGAAAAACAAACTTGCGCTTTTGCCTCTGGATAATTTATTTGCTAGTTGGATAAGGACAATTTTTTTTGAGACAGAGTCTCTCTCTGCCACCCAAGCTGGAATGCAGTGATGTGAGATCTCGGCTCACTGCAACCTTTGCCTCTCAGGCTGAAGTGATCCTCCCATCTCAGCCTCCTGAGTAGCTGGGACTATAGGCGCTTGCCACCAAGCCTGCCTGATTTTTGTATTTTTTGTAGAGACAGGGTTTTACCATGTTGCCCAGAGTGCAGTGGTGTCATCATAGCTCATTGCAGCCTTGATTTTTTGGGCTCAAGTGATCCTCCTGCTTTAGCCTCCCTAATAGCTCGGACTTCAGGCACGTACCACTATGTCCCACTACTTTTTATTTTTATTTTTTAAATTTATGTTGCCTAGGCTGGTCTCTGACTCCTAAGCTCAAGCATTCCTCCTGCTTTGGCCTCCTACAGTGCTGGGATTACCAATGAGAACTACTGCACCTGGCCAAGGAAAATGTTTAAAAGTGATTAAGAGGCCAGGCGCGGTAGCTCATGCCTGTAATCCCAGCACTTTGGGAAGTCAAGGCAGGCAGATCACCTGAGGTCAGGAATTCAAGGCCAGCTTGGCCAACATTGTGAAACCCTGTTTTTACTAAAAATATAAAAATTAGCTAGGTGTGGTGGTGGGCGCCTGTAATCCCAGCTACTCGGGAGGCTGAGGCAGGAGAATCACTTGAACCCTGGAGGTGGAGGTTGCAATGAGCCAAGATCGTGCCGCTGTACTCCAGCCTGGATGACAAGAGCAAAACTCCGTCTCAAAACAAAAAAACAAAAACCAAACCAAACAAAAAAACCATAAAAGCAATTAAAAAAAAAAACAACTTAAACACTAGTGTACTAAAAACAGCTATTTAGAGCCAAAGAAAATAAGACATATATGAATAATTGACAGTTATATTAAAAATTATATATTTCACAAAAATATGAATGTGCAAATAACACTTGAGGAGATGTCAGGAAGATAGATGTGAAGAAAGAAGCATTATGATTTAGCTGGTAGGTAAATGTGGGTTCTTTTTACCTGTATGGAAGGTTTGTGACTTCTGGTAGAGAAGCAAATACAGAACACCAAAAAAAGGTTTGCCAGTGTGGCTCAGAGTCATTGTCTTCTACAAAGTCATTTTTCTCGTGAGGTGGATGTGTGCTGTACCACTCTTGAAGAGTCAATCTTGATGTAGTTAATTCATTTGTTCATCCAGTATTTATTGATCATTTTTCTTACTATGTGTCAGGCTTTGGAGATAAAAAGGTAAATAAATCATGGTCTTTCCCTCTGAGATAGAGCCTGATAGTCCCATGGTGGAGATATACTAAATAAATAATTATAAATTGGTATGAGATGTGTTTATTTTTATTTTCATTTATTTATTTGAGGCAGAGTCTCACTCTGTCACCCAGGCTGGAGTGCAGTGGCACAGTCATAGCTCAGGGCAACCTGGAACTCGTCGGCTCAGGTGATCCTCCTGCCTTAGCCTCCCAAGTAGCTGGGACAACAGGTGTGCGCCACCACACCTGGCCAGTTTTTCTTTATGTTTTGTAGATGCAGAGTCTCGCCATGTTGCCTAGGCTGGTCTTGAACTTCTAGGCTCAACTGATGCTCCTGCCTTGGCCTCCCAAAGTGCTGGGATCACAGACATCAGCCACTGTGCCTGGCCAAGATATGTTTAAATAGAGATAGGTACAAAGTGCTGTGGGTGGCCGGGTGTGGTGGCTCATACCTGTAATCCCAGCACTTTGAGAGACTGAGGCAGGCAGATCACTTGAGGTCAGGAATTTGAGACCAGGAGTTTGAGACCAGCCTGGCCAACATGGCCCAACTCTACTGAAAATACTAAAAAAGTGGAAAAAAGGGCTGGACTTAGTGGCTTACGCCTGTAATCCCAGCACTTTGGGAGGCCGAGGCAGGCAGATCACCTGAGGCTGGGAGTTTGAGACCAGCCTGACTAACATGGAGAAACCTCGTCTCTACTAAAAATATAAAATCGGCCGAGCATGGTGGTGCATGAATGTAATCCCAGCTACTCAGGAGGTTGAGGCAGGAGAATCGCTTGAACCTGGGAGGCGGAGGTTACAGTGAGCTGAGACTGTGCCATTGGACTCCAGCCTGGGCAACAAGGGGGAAACGCTGTCTAAAAAAAAAAAAAAAAAAAAAGTGGAAAATAAATAAATAAATAAAGTGGTTGTAAGCTTGTTCTTAGAACCACTGTGATATTCTGACTCCCTCATTGACTTTTGGATGGAATGAGTAAGGGTTTATCAGGTGGACAAGAGTGAGAAAAAACATTCAGAATAGAAAGGGAACTTCATATGCAAAGGCAAAGAGGCAGCAAAGACCATGACTTTAAAAAGTAGGAATGACGGGGCACGGTGGCTCACACCTATAATCCCAGCATTTTGGGAGTCTGAGGCAGGCAGATTGCTTTGAGCTCTGGAGTTTGAGACCAGCCTGGGCAACATGACAAAATGTTGTCTCTACAAAAAATACAAAAAAATTAGCCAGGCTTGGTAGCTTGTGCCTGTATTTCTAGCTACTTGGGAGGCTGAGGTAGGAGGATCACTTGAGCCTGGGAAGCAGATGTTGCAGTGAGCCAAGATTGTACCACTGCACTCCAGCCTGGGCGACAGAATGAGACCCTGTCTCAAAAAAAAAAAAACCCAAAAAATAAAAAACAAAAGAACTTTTTAGGGTCTTTTATTTTATTATTTTTTGAGCTGGTGTCTTGCTCTGCTGCCCAGGCTGTAGTGGTGCAATCTTGGCTTACTCCACTTCCTGGATTCAAGCAATCCTCCTGCCTCAGCCTCCTGAATAGCTGGGATTACAGGCCCCTGCCATCATGCCCAGCTAATTTTTGTATTTTTAGTAGAGTGGGGATTTCACCATGCTGTCCAGGCTGGTCTCAAACTCCTGACCTCGGTTGATCTGCCCGCCTTAGCCTCCCAAAGTGCTGGGATTACAGGCATGAGCCACTGCCCCCAGCCGAGGGTCTATTTTATACAAAGAATATGTGTAGCATATATGGGGCACCAGTGGCTGCCACCCAGCTTGAAAAACAACATTACCAAAACTGAGGCTGCATGTATGCCCTTCCCTGTTAGTTCCCTGACACTCCCTGCCCCTTGCCACTATTCTCAGTTTTTTTTGTGAGCTTCTCTGGGGTATAGTCCTAGAAGTGGAATTGCTGTAATACAGGATATGAAGTGCTTTAGCTTTGTAAGATAATGCCGAATTGTTATACAAATTCATATTAATTTAGATACATAACAGCCATTTGGTCTGCATTTTTTTACCAATTTAAGAAGAATTGTTTTTTTTTTTTTGGAGACAGGGTCTTACTCTGTTGCCCAGGCTGGAGTACAGTAGTGTGATCATGGCTCACTGCAGCCTTGACCTCCTAGGCTCAAGTGATCACTTCAGCCTCGCAAGTAGCTGGGACTACAGGCACGTGCCACCATGCCCTACTAATTTTTAAATTTTTTGTAGAGATGGAGTTTTGCCATGTTGCCCAGGCTGTTCTCAAACTCCTGGGCTCAAGTGATTCTCCTGCATCGGCCTCCTGAAATGCTGGATTACAGGCGTGAGCACCTGGCCTTTTAAGTATTATCAGATTTAAAGTGTTTTGCTATTTCAGGAATATAAAGTGGTATATCATTATAATCTTATTTTGTAATTTTCCTGATTATTAATGAAGCTAATAATCTTTTCATGTATTTATTTGCTGTTTATGTTTCCTATTCTATGAAACGCCTATGCATGTCTGTTACCAATTTTGGGGAGGGGTTATATGTGTAGTTCTTGTAGTTTTGCAGCAGTTATTGTATGCTCTGTATATTATTCCTTTATTAGTTATATGTGCTACAAATATTTTCTTCTGGTTTGTGCCTTATCTTTTCCCTCTTTTTTATGGTATCTTTTGAACAGACATTTTAAATTTTAACATTGTTGAATTCACCGATTTTTTAAAGAGGTTTTACTTTTTGTTTCCTGTTTAGGTACTTCTCCCTTATGCTGAGTTTATTAAAATACTGTCCTGTAGCTAGGTGCTGTGGCGCACACCTGTTGTCTCAGCTATCCAGGAGGCTGACGTGGAAGGATTGCTTGAGCGTAGGAGTTTGAGTCCAGGTTCGGCAACATAGCAAGACCCTATCTCTAAAAAAAAAAACCAAAAAGAAAATATTCTCATATATTAGCTTCTAAGAGATTTCAAGTTTTGCTTTTCATATTTAAATAACCTGAGATATATTTTTGGTATTCCATTAAATAAGAATCCAATTTATTGTTTCTTTTTCTTCTGCTTTTGTTTGGATATAGACAGAGTTGCCAAGTGATACAGTGACTCCTCTTTGGATCCTGTTGAGGTAACTGGGATGCCACAGAGCACTGGGGGAATGTTCTAGACCCAGCTTTAAATGGACAGTGCTTTCAAGGGTACATGTTACTCAGAGTCTCTGGACCAGTGGCTTATCTGGCTAAGGGTATTAGTTGGTATTTATTTAGTTGTTCCCTCTCTTATTTATTTTTTTCTATTAATTTTTCATTTGTGTGGGTACATAATGGATGTATTTCTCTTGTTATCTCTGACACAAGATAAATCTTAAGTTTGTTTCTACTATACTTTTATGAGGTTTCTGCAGGCCTTTATGACCTTGTGACAAGGGATTTCTCGGCCATTGGCTACCAGACAGCAAGTGGTTCATCAGTTTCCCATCTGAAGCTGAAGGGCACAACTGTTTGGAGATTCCCTGAGTGAGGAGACATACACTCAGAGACCTAGAAGGAGATTAGGCAGCTCAGCATAATACTTGAAAATAATTCCTCTTCATTCCCTAGATGTTTCTTTTTTTTATGAGACAGAGTCTCACTCTGTTGCCCAGGCTGGAATGCAGTGGTGTGATCTCGGCTCACTGCAACCTCTGCCTCCTGGGTTCAAGTGATTCTCCTGCCTCAGCCTCCCAAGCAGCTGGGATTACAGGTGCGTGTCACCATACCTGGCTAATTTTTGTATTTTTAGTTGAGGCAGGGTTTCACCATGTTGGCCAGGCTGGTCTTGAACTCCCAACCTCAGGTGATCTGCCCACCTCAGCCTCCCAAAGTGCTGGGATTATAGGTGTGAGCCACTGCGCCCAGCCCTGGATGTTTCTTTTTTACGATGATTTTTTGCTTAGACCTTTGCTATCTTAGAAAGTGGTTAGTTCTTTCCTAAAGAGCTTATTCATTTTTAGTAAATCCGTTGATTAAAATTTAAAAGTAGTTAATAGGTAATATATGTTTGTGACACAAAATTCAAAAGGTAAAAAAGAATATACAGAGAAAAGTTAGTCTTCCTTTCACTCCTCCACCACTCAGTTCCCTAGTCATCTGGTTTCTTTCCCTGGAGGCAGCAACCTCTTAGCAGTTTCTTACAAGTCCTTCCAGAGACCTAGAGCATATTCATCTTGCCTACATGATTTAAGGAAGGGGAAATACGAGGAGAGATTTAATATTTTCTCTTCTGATTCTTTAAATCATTTTTGAATTTATCTTTCCTTTATTTCTAAGTTCTCCTCCTCCTCCTCATAAGAGAGGATGGTTGTACATTCATATCATTGAACCTTCTCAGAAGAGAACATTGTTGTATTCCTAGAGCATGTGGAAAGCAGATAGTCTTCTGAGACTAACCTAGTTCTTTAAATTGTCATTAATATAAATCTTGTGTTGGATTCCCTTGTGGACTGGGGACGTGTTGTGGGCATGGACACATTATTATTATTATTATTTTATTTTATTTTTTTATTTTTTTGAGACGGAGTCTCACTCTGTCGCCCAGGCTGGAGTACAGTGGTGCAATCTCGGCTCACTGCAAACTCTGCCTCCCGGGTTCATGCCATTCTCTTGCCTCAGCCTCCTGAGTAGCTGGGACTACAGGCGCCCCCCCACCATGCCCGGTTAATTTTTTTGTATTTTTAGTAGAGATGGGGTTTCACTGTGTTAGTCAGGATGGTCTCGATCTTCTGACCTTGTGATCCGCCCACCTCAGCCTTACAAAGTGTTGGGATTACAGGTGTGAGCCACCGCGTCTGGCCTATTATTATTTTTTTAAGACAGAGTCTCGCTTTGTTGCCCAGGCTGGAGTGCAGTGGCACAAACGCACTCTCGATCTACTGCAGCCTCGATCTGTCGGCCTCAAGCAATCCTCCCACCTCAGCCTCCCTACCAGCTGGGACTACTGGTGTGCACCACCACACCTGGCTAATTTTTGTATTTTTTGTAGAGACAGGGTTCGCCATGTTGCCGAGGCTGGTCCCGAACTCCTGGGCTCAAACAATCTGCCCACCTCAGCCTTCCACAGTGTTGGGGTTTAAAGGTGTGAGCTACTGCGCCTGGCCCCTGGACAAAATTTGTACCAGTTTCTTTTTTCTTTGTCATGGTGGTTTTCATGCTTTTCACTTTCTGGGGGGCCTCATGTTACGCAAAATATGCAGATTGAGCTATTTGCTGAGTACATTTCTTTCTCTATATCTCTGGCTGTGTCTCAGTTTTCATATCTATTCCACTAAACTGTATAAATGCCTCAAGGGCAGAAATTGTATACCTCTTATCATTATTAATGTTTAATTATATTGATAGTACGGTAATACTTTCTTTTTGTAAAAAAAGAGAAAGTATTTTTTTTCTTTTTTTGAGATGGAGTCTGGCTCCATTGCCCAGGCTGGAGTACAGTGGTGTAATCTCAGCTCGCTTTAACCTCTGCCTCCCAGGTTCAAGCAATTCTTCTGCCTCAGCCACCCAAGTAAACTGGGATTACAGGCGCTCTCCACCACGCCTGGCCAGTTTTTGTGTTTTGAATGGAGATGGGTTTCACTATGTTGACCAGGCTGGTCTGGAGCTCAGGTGATTTACCTGCCTTGGCACTCCTGAAGTGCTGGGATTACAGGTGCGAGCCACAGTGCCTGACCTTTTTGTAAAAGATTGAAACATTACAGATCCATCCTGGGCAACAAAGTGAGACCCCATCTCTACAAAAAAATACAAAAATTAGTTGGGTGTGGTGGTGTGCGCCTGAAGTCCCTGCTACTCAGGAGGCTAAGGCAGGAGGATTACTTGAACCCAAGAGTTCAGGTCTGCAGTGAGGCATGACAGTGCCACAGGACTCCAACCTGGGTGACAGAGTGAGACCCTGTCTCAAAAAAACCCCAAAAGACAAAAACATTACAGATAGGGCTCAAGTATCCTCTGATTGCACCCTGATTTCGTAGCACCTTCTTTAGGGATAGTTATGGTTATAAGTTCGGGTATATTAGCACAGACCTTTTATTTTGTATTTACGTATCATATTAATGCTTTCTTGCTGTAAGTTAATATGAGTTTTCAGAACTTTTCAAAGGTCTTGTGACTGTCACTGTCCAGTTTTCTGGAACTGACTGGGCCAGTTGGATGCAGTCACTTATTTATATTTTATATTTATATTTATATTTATATATTTTTAGAGATAGTGTCTTGCTCTATGACGCAGGCTGGAGTGCAGTTGCGGGATCATAGCTCTCTGCAGCCTCGAACTCCTGAGCTCAAGTGATCCTCCTGCCTCAGCCTCCTCAGTAACTAGGACTACAGGTGTGTGCCACCATGTCTAGCTAATTTTTTACTTTTGTTTTTTTGGTAGAGACTGGGTCTCACTGTTTGCCCAGGCTGGTCTCAACTCCTGGGCTCAACTGATTCTCCTGCCTTGGATACCCAAAGTGCTGGGACTGCATGTGTGAGCCACTTCACCTGGCCTGGATGCAGCCTTTAGGCTGATATTGCAATTGTGGTTCTAAACCAACGCTATGCTTCCAACAACCTTTATTCTCTTCTTTAACTTGAATCTTCACTGTTACTTTATTGAGTAGATAAAAAAGAACAAAGGGAAGGCTATGTATTTAGGGGAGAGCGAGAGAGAGTGTCTTGTTATGTTGCCCAGGCTGGTCTCAAATTCCTGTACTCAAGCAATCCTCCCGCCTTGTCCTCCCGAAGTGCTAGGATTATAGGCATGAGCCACCACGTTTGGCCAGAAATACTGTTTTTAACAAGCTGACATTATAGTTGTATCTGTGTACTTAAAGGCATCATAGAACTTTGGGAACAATTGACTTTGAAGAATTTAACATGCTTCCTGAGGATTGTTGAGGTGCATTTGAAAAGTTTTCTGGATTGACTTCCTTTGAGTTGTATCTTGAACTACCTTGAACTTCTAAAGACCCCCTAGGAGAGCCAGATAGTTGGATTCATAACATAAGATGGACTTCATCTCATTTTAGTATTACAGATTTTTTTTTTTTGAAATGGAGTTTCACTCTTGTTGCCCAGGCTGGAGTGCAATGGTGTGATCTTGGCTCATCACAACTTCTGCCTCCCGGGTTCAAGCAATTCTCCTACCTCAGCCTCCCGAGTAGCTGAGATTACAGGCATGCATCACCATGCTTGGCTAATTTTTTGTGTTTTTAGTGGAGAGGGGGTTTCTCCATGTTGGTCAGGCTGACCTTGAACTCCCGACCTCAGGTGATCCACCTGCCTCGGCCTCCCAAAGTGCTGGGATTACAGGCCTGAGCCACCGCACCTGGCTAACAGATTTTATGAGTATAGAAAATGTTGGTACTGGCTAGGCGCCTGTACTGGCCCACGCCTGTAATCCAAGCACTTTGGGAGGCCCAGCCGGGCAAATTACCTGAGGTCTGGAGTTTGAGACCAGCCTGACTAACATGGAGAAACCCCGTCTCTACTGAAAAAAATACAAAATTAGCTGGATATGGTGGCGCATGCCTGTAATCCCAGCTACTCGGGAGGCTGAGGCAGGAGAATTGCTTGAACCTGGGAGGCTAAGGCAGGAGAATTGCTTGAACCTGGGAGGCAGAGGTTGTGGTAAGCTGAGATCGTGCCATTGCACTCCAGCCTGGGCAACAAGAGTGAAACTCCGCCTCAAAAAAAACAAAAACAAAAAAAGAAAGAAAATCTTAGTACTGAAAAGTTAAGTCACAATTCTAACCTTATCAGGTACCGATTTTTAAGCTTGGGTATGCTTTGGGTAACCAAATATTAACCAGACTATTATCCTAACTGTTTTGGTAGGTTTGCCAAGATGGTGGATAAGAATATTTACATCATTCAAGGGGAGATTAACATTGTGGTTGGGGCCATCAAACGAAATGCCCGATGGAGCACCCATACACCACTGGTAAGTAGGAAATGGATAAATAGCCTGGTCACCAAGTTTTTGTAGGGGATCTGTTGGCGTGGTTAAAGGAGTAATCAAATTCCTAGTAATGAGAGTAGTAGGAATTCAGAGTTGTTCTTGATATCTTGTTTTTTGTATACCAACTAGCATCAGATATATAGGCTGTCTTTTTTTTCCTCTGGGACCCAAAAGATGACACCATTCTACTTCTAAATATTTTTGTAAACAGCTTAAGCTAGTCCTGTGCCTGGGACCTCTTTAGTATGCCTAAAAGTGTCAGAAAGATTCCTTATTTTCTAATTCTTTAGGACTATAATTAGCTATCAAATTTATTTAAATCCGGGTAGTTACTGATACATAGAACATGACTTAGTGATGGTACTCCTTCTTGGGGGTTCAGCAAACTTCCATGTATAGAGTAGGCCATATCTTACTAATCAGATGAGTAAGAAACTTACCTGTTATACAGTTGGCTTTCTTTGTTATATATGTTTGAGGATTTTTTTTTGTAGAATTGTGTAAAACAATTTTTGGCACAGTTGTAAAAACGAGTTTAGAAATTGACATCTTGGGAGTTTATATGAACATAACTGGTAAGTGCATTTGGAAATTTCTCAAGTTCTTTCATAAAAATATATTGATTTAGAGGTGAGAATGGCATCAGGAGTATCTTTGAAATGAATATGTATGATGACATAATGGTTGAAATGAATATGTATGATGACATAATGGGTATGAAAAAGGAGAGAAGACAGAATAATACACATAGAAAGGACCTGGCAATCTGTAGTAGCTTGAGTGCTATGGTGATGATATAGATTAGCACTTAAGGATTCACTATTTTGGATAAGCCCAGAGTATCTCTACGAAATAAGAGATTAGGGAACAGAAAGATATGAACTATGGCTAATTTTCTTTTCCTCAGAAGGAAGACTTACAGGATTTTCTGATTGGATTCAGAGAAAGAGCCCTTGATCTGTCCTTTATTTTCCTTTTCCTCTTTTGGCCCAATAATGACTTACTTTTAATCTATGTGTCCTACAGGATGAAGAACGGGATCCTCTGCTGCATAGTTTCGGTCATCTAAAGGAGGTTTTAAACAATATAACAGGTAAGTCTCCATATGTATGTGAATTACTAATTTTGGTAAAAAAATGTGTGTTTGATTTATTGAAAGGATGGACAAACTTTTTTTATAAAGGACTTTGTAGTAAATAATTTAGCCTCTGTGGGCCATGCACAACTGCACAACTACTTAATTCTGCCTTAGTAACTCAAAAGCAGCCGTAGATAATACATAAATGAATGAGCAATATATTTTTTCTTTTTTGTTTATTTTATAGAGACAGGGTCTTGCTGTGTTGCCCAGGCTGGTTTCAAATGCCTGAGCTCAAGCAATCCTCCTGTCTTGGCCTCTCAAAGTGTTGGGATTCCAGGCTTAAGCCACTGTGCCTGGCCTATATTTTCTTTTTTTTTTTTTTTTTTTCTGAGGAAGAGCCTCACTCTATTGCCCAGGCTGGAGTGCAGTGTGGTTAACGCCTGGTTTAGAGCTCTTTGCTCTATATTGCTTCTGTACATGTGACTAGAGAATAATATACACATTAAATGCCTTATATTTGTGTGTGTGTGTTTATTTTGCATATATACATATACACACACACACACACACTGGCAGGGAAGGAGGAAAGTGTCAAAACCAAGGGGATGTAGATACAGGCTGAAAGGGAAAGCTTCAGAGCTATGTTCCTTTATTGGCCATAAAGGGCTTCTGCAGTGTATAACCCTGGAGTGCTTTTTGCTAGTGACATATGTCAGACTGTAATTGGATGGTGTTTCGGCTTCTGCAAATTAAACAAACAATAAATAAGAAAATTTCTTCTTTTCATTAGAAATATGGGAGAATATCTGGAGAAAAATTTTTTTTACTTTCCTAAACATGGGCTAAAGTTGAGACGGAGTCTCGCTCTGTCGCCCAGGCTGGAGTGCAGTGGCACAGTCTCGGCTCACTGCAAGCTCTGTCTCCTGGGTTCACGCCATTCTCCTACCTCAGCCTCCTGAGTAGCTGGGACTACAGGTGCCCGCCACCTCGCCTGGCAGATTTTATGTATTTTTAGTAGAGACGGGGTTTCACCATGTTAGCCAGGATGGTCTCGATCATCTGACCTTGTGATCCACCCGCCTCAGCCTCCTAAAGTGCTGGGATTACAGGTGTGAGCCACCGCACCTGGCCCTTTTTTTTTTTTTTTTTGAAACAGTGTGTCTCTCTGTTGCCCAGGCTGGAGTGCAGTGGTGTGATCTCGGCTCACTGCAACCTCCATCTCCTAGATTCAAGCGATTTTCGTGCCGCAGCCTCCCAAGTATCTGGGATTACAGACATGCACCACCACACCTGGCTGATTTTTGTGTTTTTACTAGAGACGGAGTTTCACCATGTTGGCCAGGCTGGTCTCAGACTCTTGACCTCAGATGATCCACTTGCCTTGGCGTCCTAAGTGCTGGGAGTACAGACGTGAGCCACCGCGTCCAGCCCTATATTTTCTTTTTGTGAAGTGGTGCCATCTCGGCTCACTGCAACTTCTGCCTCTTGGGTTCAAGCAAATCTTCTGCCTCAGCCTCCTAACTGGGATTATAGGCATGTGCCACCATGCCTGGCTAATTTTTGTATTTTTAGTAGAGATCATGTTTCACCGTGTTGGCCAGGCTGGTCTCGAACTTCTGACCTCAAGTGATCCTCCCACCTTGGCCTCCCAACCGTATTTTCTTCAAAGGAGCAAATTACACTCAATTGAAACAGCTTTGGAAATGTTAGCCAAGAAGGATCAAGTGTAGAGGAGGCAATTGTTAACTAGTTAGCAGGGCAAATGCTGCTACTAGGTGACATGTTCTTATTTTATGGCCTGTACTGACTGGTACTTGACTGCTTTAGAATGTTGGCTACTTGCACAGATTTTTAAAAAAATTTTACAGATAAAGCTTACATATCCCAATTAGAAAGGAAATATAATGAATGGAGATTTATAGTTCTTTTTGTTTGGTTTTGAATTCAGAGTACTATCTTCTTTTTTTTTTTTTTTTGAGACAGAGTCTCGCTCTGTCGCCCAGGCTAGAGTGCAGTGGCCGGATCTCAGCTCACTGCAAGCTCCGCCTCCCGGGTTCAAGCCATTCTCCTGCCTCAGCCTCTCGAGTAGCCGGGACTACAGGTGCCCGCCACCGCGCCCGGCTAGTTTTTTGTATTTTTTAGTAGAGACAGGGTTTCACCATGTTAGCCAGGATGGTCTCGATCTCCTGACCTCGTGATCCGCCCGTCTCGGCCTCCCAAAGTGCTGGGATTACAGGCTTGAGCCACCGCGCCCGGCCCAGAGTACTATCTTCTTAAGAGATATTAAGAGGATCAAACAAGTTAATATAATTGGAAACACTTGATAAACATCTTATACACAGTGAAGGATTGTTGTTATAAGTGGCTGGCAATACCCTAAAATGACTGAGATCACCCTGGAGTAGCCTTGTAGGCCTTTTGGGCACTCTACAAACCTTGAGGAGCTGAGGTGGTGCTGCTATCCTCACAGAGCCACATTTCCTGCCTGCCATCAAATCCAGATCCCATGCTTCTTTTCTTCATGCTAACATGTCCCAAGATTTTACCTCAGAGACCATACCTGTGGTGAGTGATGCAGTCTAGGAATTGTAGACTATTTAAGAGCTATTGAAGTTGAGTCTGCCGCCTGATTTTCTTATGTCCTTGGGTTAGAAATCCAGCCAGATTATCTGCTCTTGGAACTAGAGTGTGTTCAAGAGCCAGTTCTCTCATTGGTAGCAGGAACATCTCTGGGTGTTGCTAAGCTTTTCCCTAGAGTGGGAAGGAAGGTAGTAGTGTTTTCCAAGGCCAACAGCTGTGGCATATATTGAAATGGTGCCTGCCAAAGTTGCTACATTGTTCTTGGTTTTTAGCATATTACCTGCCTGAGAAAATGACAGAGTAGACCTAAAATAGAGCATTTCATGGTCTTCCTATTGCTTCTGACCCCACACACAGTGCTGGCTCCCAGGAGCAGGTTTATGGGTCAGCTGTCCCTGTGGTCCTGGATTGTACAATCCATGACTAATTTCTTGTTTCTTTTACGGAAACAAACAGATTTTTCTGATTGGCAGTGTCAGGAGGACTGCTTTCCTGGAAGCTTATTAATGGTAGGAGGCTGGGAAAGGGTTTTGAACTTGGAGAGAAAACTGAAGGAAATGTGCTTGTGTTATATGACCAGTTAAGGTGTACCACTTAGATTGGAGGAGGGATGGCAGGAATTCTAGGACTTCTACCCAGTTTCTCATGAACCTGACTTGGATGTGGTTCTTTTTTGCAAAGGCTTTCTGTTTGCATTTTTCTAGGCTTTCTGCTGGCTTGATTGGTAAGACTATCACTGTTGGAAATGGGTGGTTCATTGGACATTGTCAGTAAACCAAAGTGATTTTTTTTCTTTGCTTGTAGAAAGAATCTTTAAAGTATAGGCCGGGCGCGGTGGCTCAAGCCTGTCATCCTAGCACTTTGGGAGGCTGAGATGGGTGGATCACGAGGTCAGGAGATCGAGACCATCCTGGCTAACGTGGTGAAACCCCGTCTCTACTAAAAAATACAAAAAACTAGCCAGGCAAGGTGGCGGGTGCCTATAGTCCCAGCTACTCAGGAGGCTGAGGCAGGAGAATGGCATAAACCTGGGAGGTGGAGCTTGCAGTGAGCTGAGATCCGGCCACTGCACTCTAGCCTGGGCGACAGAGCGAGACTCCGTCTCAAAAAAAAAAAAAAAAAGTGTGTAAGCACTACCTACACTACTCTTCCAGGAATATCATCTGATTATTGTGAAGGAAATAAGTCCTTTTCTCCAGTAAGGTTGGCTAAGTCCATACTAGTTATTCTTACAGATGTATGTCATTGGACCACATTTACAGTCAGTAGTTGCCCAAACTGTATAATGACTACAAGGTCTATAGCATTTAGAGTAATAAGATATTCTAATAATACCAAATTTGGAAAGAGGATTGCTCTTGGAAGAAAAAGGGTGTCCAAGAGCAAAGTTTGCATACTGTTACTTTGGATAAAGCCTTAGCTTACCACCAGTGAGAGAGACTTGACTGCTCGCCCTCATTTGGTCTTGAAGTCCTCTCAGGACTCCTTTTAGATTATTCTGAAGGAGTTAAAACAGATGTGTGGTTACCAGGGGCTGGGAGGGGTATGGAGAGTGACTGCTAATGGCTACAGGGTTTCTTTTTGGGGTGATGAAAATGTTCTAGATTTAGATAGTAGTGATGGTTGCACAACTTTGTGAATATACAAGAAATCACTGAGTTGTATACTTGAAAAGGGTAATTTTATAGTATGTGAATCATATCTCAGTTTATAAAGGAGGAAAATGTAGGCTGCAGAAGTTGTGAATTTGCCAGTTTTTTCTCAGGTCTCAGAGCTGTGGAGGGAAGTCTCTGTGGTCACTGCTGTGCTTTGGACCCATTACCCAGCAAAGGCAGCATAAGGCTCTGTTCAGCTTCTGGCCCAGTTTGTCCTTTTATGTCTCTCTCATTAACTCAAGGAAGCACATGGCTTTTATATTTAAATTTATTCAAACTGTAATCTTTGACATTTGAGTTAGCTTTTAGTACAGTTTTGCATTTATAGTAATATATATTATGTATTTTCTCTATCCCCAAAGAATCCGTTTTAATCTTTTCCGGATGCAAATTTCAGGCTGTCTTGTCCCATCTCCCCTCTCTTGCTCTCTTTCCCCTCCCCCCACGGAGTGTGTTTGATCAGGTGTGGCAGGAATATCCACTGTCAAGCTGCGCCCTTTATATTAGTCAATATTATCCTTCTCCCCCCTCCCTGTCTGTCTGCCCCTTTGGGCTTTCCCAGTTGATTTATAATTTTGGAATTCTCATCGGAGTCTGTAATACAGTTTGTTCATTATTTAACCAAAACCTGTTTAATGAGCAGAGAGAGGCAATGTAAATGTTAGGCATGTTGCAGTGATGTACCTTTGTGCTTCTCAAAGCGGGTGGGTAGTTAACTCTGTGCTGCCTGCAGGACTGGGGTGTCCTGGCCTTAGGGGCAGAAGGGCCACTGCCTCTCTCTTACATCTGACCAAGCCCTGCCATGGGTTTAGATTCCAAAGACACATTTCCTTTTATCCTTCTAGGAATCTTTTTGGGCTCTTGCATGTGGGAGTTATCTCAGTCTCGCAGCTAGACCTTGTGGTAGGATCTGTGGCATGGGATGGGGCATGGAAGGGAAAGTGACATATCAGGATACTTGATATTGCTCTTAGTTTTAGATCTGACAAGATTAGACAGTTTATAGGAATGCTTGTAGCCCATATGGTCTGTGGTCTTTGATCTCTTTGTTCCCAGACTAGATAAGTCCTTGCAAGCCTTAGTTCCCTTTATCCAGTATAGCTTTATGGAAAGGGCTATAGTCAGTTTTGAATTGTGGTGTTTGGTTGTGGTCATTACCTCCAGATATAGTCCGTCTTTGTCCTTGGTCTTTAAACTTAGATCATTACAAAGAGATTCTTTTCCAGGAAATTTTTGGTTTAAAGCAGGAGAGGAACAGTCTAAAAGTATCACAACCAGGCTAGGTGCAGTGACTCACATCTGTAATCTAGCACTTTGGGTGGCCAAGACAGCAGGATTGCTTGAGGCCGGGAGTTCAAGACCAGCCTGGGCAACATACCAAGATTCCCCCCATCTCTACAAAAATAAAAATTAAAAAAATTAGTTGGGCATGGTGGCGCACAACTGTAGTTCCAGCTACTTAGGCTGAGGTGGGAGGATCACTTGAGCCCAGGAGTTCAGGGTTACGGTGAGCCATGATTGCACCACTGTACTCCAGCCTGAGTGACAGAGTAAGACCCTATTTCAGTGAGTGAATGAATGAATGAATGAATGAATGAAAGTAAGTACCACAACCAAAATCTTCTCTTATGGGATCATCTTTTAATGACTTACTTTAAAGCCTCCAGGGTCAGGGCTTGAGGAGGACTTCTTAGGGTGTGCATGTGTCTATGTGCGTATGGGGGTGTGTGGTGAGGAGTTTGCCTTTAGAGATTTAGTCCCAGGTCTTTTTAGCTCTGAGGACCTAATGTCCAGTTTTGGTTATCAGGACTGGGGGTTCTCAGTGTAAGACTAAGGTGGTCTTGAGGCCCAGTATAGGTACCTGTATTAACTGTAACATTGTTCTAGTTTCTCAGACCTTTTCTTTTGGGGATTCCCCAAGATTTGAATTCCTTCAGGGCCTAGCTTATTGAGTTGCTTCTAACCGATATTTATTGACTATGTGGTATTTTTCTTAGGTACTTAGGAAGTGGGTCTATAATGGTAAACAATCAGTCAGACTTCCTGCCCTCATAGCCACTGGTTTGACAGGACTAATGACTCTGGCTGATCATTCCAAAGCTGACGTTTTGTAGCCTCTACTTTATGCTGTATGGTCCCTGTCAGTCATGGAATGGATGACCGTGAATGAGAGCAATCTGCTGCCATCTTTTCTTATTCTTGCTCTTTCCTTAAGAAACAAGCCAAAGAAATAAGCAAAAACAATAGCTTGTAGCTTATTATTTGCTTGTTTGGCTTTCGCATGTAAAGCTGTTATGGCCAGAGTTTAGCTATTCCCAAAGACATTGGTGGGTTGCATAGCATAATTCTGGGGGATAGGATTTTTTTTTACAGAGCTTACTGGGACAGCAAGTTACGGTGTGTTTGAGTTTTAAGAGGGAGAAGCAGGTGCCAGGAGAAAGTGGATGTGTCAGGAGTTTATTTAAATATAGTTTATCCTGGACAAACACACCTGTAGGGTACTGTCTGTCTCCAGCTTTGTGAATTCAGAGTCTGAGCTAGGACGTTTGAGTCCATCTAACCTCCAGAGGTTTGCAGAGAACATTTAAACAGAGTCTGGAAGCCAACCTGGGAGGAATTATGACTTAACACCTGTCTGGCCTGGGTCTCTTAGCAGTAGCCACTTAGGCAGAAAAGAAACTGTTTGAGAATGCCTGATACCTCAAGTTTAATCTGTTTCATTTGGAAAATGGGGAGGTGTAGAGAAAAGAGATTTTAGCAGTCATTGTCAGGAAAAAGACTGAATAAGAGTATATTATATGGGCCAGGCATGGTGGCTCACACTTGTAATCCCAGCACTTTGGGAGGCTGAGGCAAGTGGATGACTTGAGATCAGGAGTTCAAGATGAGCCTGGCCAACATGGTGAAACCCTGTCTCTACTAAAAATACAAAAATTAGCTAGGTGCAGTGGTGCACGCCGGTAGTCCCAGCTACTCAGGAGGCTGAAGCAGGAGAATTGCTTGAACCCAGGAGGTGGAGATTGCTGTGAGCTGAGATCGTGCCATTGCACTCCAGCCTGGGTGGCAGATCAAGACTCCATCTCAACAACAACAACAACAACAACAAAAGCGAGTATATTATATGAAAAAAATTTGCTGGAGTCCTATTGATTAAATGCATACTTTTATTTTTTCCTACAGGGTCTATAGTTTAGGGAGTAAGTAATGTATCATTATTAATCAGCATGAGAAGAAAGTTGAATGAGTGATTAACTTTTGTCCCACTTGGAATTGAGCTTGTGAATTGTTCAAAGCCTATGTAGAAACTAAAAGAACCAAACATGATAAAATTTGGCAGACAAATTTTGTGAAGGGCTGAGTGTTAGGAAAGGCAATGGGCACACTTAAAAGTATCCATTTCCTGTGCCCTGTTTTACTTTCTTGGTTTATAATAAAATATAAAACTGTAATTGAGTAATGCATTAGAATGTAACTTGAATTTGAGTCAGACTGACTTTGGCACCTTAGAATCTCAGTAACTTGAGTGGCCACAGACTTGTAGACATTTCGGCACAGTTAGAGTAAATAAAGGTACTGTGATTCTTTTTTTCCCCAGGGACTATTCATATTAATAGGGTAGCTCCAAGAGGCCTATATTTTGATGACTTGACTTTGCCATTTCTCTTTACTGGGGCCTTCCCCAAATGATTTATGAATGCTCTTCACTTGAAACTTCTAAACCAAGAAGTTCTTCCAAACATTTGTTTGTACTCAAGGTTAGAAAATGAAGACTCTTGAGAAGAAACAGCTCGGCATAGTCTGGCTTCTCATGGGTTCAGCTCTCTCTTTTTCTCTTCCTCATACCCGGGCACACTTAGCCATCAGAACTAGTTTGCTGGCTGGTGGGAGGGCACATTTTCTACTGCATGTATCAGAAAAGGAGTTGCAAAAAAAAGAGGAAAGAGCACTCTTAATAGTTTAGCTCTCAAAAACAGAGAAACCTAATTTCTTTGTAGCAAAGATTAGGGGGCAGTGTAACAGTGTGGTTTGTGGTGCGTATCAAAGTTGCTGGTGGTGGTATTGCCTTTGTCCTCTTTAGCACAGCTACCTCTTGAGGCCTGAAACTTCTGAGTATATACCCAACTTACCATGACAGCAGTCAGATGAGTAAAAAGAGAGAAAGCCAGCTGCTGTTTTTTTTTCGAACAAGGAGGCAGGCAGAGTCCCTTCCTGCTTTTCCACCTATTCAAACTCAGGACAAGTGCCAGAAGGGTTTCAGAAGAAGCCAAATGCTTGAAATTCGATGTGTTGTTTTGATCAGGAGAGATAGTGAAGAGTTTGTCTCAGCCTTGCCCCTCTCTGACTTCCTCTCTATGTTCATAGATACTTAGTTGATACCCCAGTTTTTGAAGTGATAGTAGATATGTTTCTGGAAAGGGTGAGTACATTTGTCTTTTCTCTCCTGGCATCAGTTAGTTGGCTATAGAGCAGATTTTGGAGATAAGATCATTTCAGCTCAGATCACTTCATTAAGAAAGGGTGATAGATGGAGAGCAATGACTACTTTAGGTTCTCAGTTTTACTCTAGGAAACCAGGAGATAATTTGCACCTCACCAGTTTAGGGGCCTTTATTCCTTTCCTTTATCCTTTGAAGATCCTAAAGAACTTAGATGGACAAGCACTTCTGGCTCTCTGTTGGCTGGATTCTCATGACATGTCTCTTCTGTAACATCAGCATTCTGTTACCACTGTTACCACTGTAGGTTGAGTTGTGAAGGGCTGCCACATGTGCACAGATCACAACTGACCTTTCCTTGTTCCACGCTTATTGAGCAATTACTTGCCCATTTGTGGAACTCACATTATTGTCTTGCATTTCTGGCCCAGTGTGAAGTGGGGGCATCCAGGAAGTGGCCTAATGGACTGTACATCAGAGGGCAATAAATTGGCATATGATTTGGTGGAAAGGCAGGGCCAGATGTAGTGTGGGAGCTAAGGTTTTTCTGCATTCAGCCATGCAGCTTGCTTCCAGGTGTCCTGGAAAGCAGCTTGGGAACTAGAGGGTAAGGGTAGTTGAGGACATTCATTGAGGAAGAAAAGGATCAAAAGCACTTCAGTTTTATCTGGGATTGGCCCTGAATTGAAAAAAAATCCTCTAAAAGTAGAGGGACAAATGAAATTTCCCTGACACCGACAGGGACTTTTCCACTGATTATTTTTTGTTTTCAAGTAAAGTGAGTTATTGTAAGAAAAAAAATCTAAAACTTGAGAGACCCTTGACAAGAGGATGTAGAATGAGAAAGCCTCATTCCAAATGAGATTTTGCATTTAAGAAAACTGGTACCAAATTGATTAAATGAAGTGAGAGCTGATATGGTATTACAGTTGCCCTGGGCTAGAGTGATGTTTTTCAGACTGTAGGTTGCTTTCCATTAGTGAATTATAGCACTGTAATGGGTTGCATGGCATTCTCTCCATTTTTTTTTGAGATGGCTGTCACCCCGGCTAGAGTGCAGTGGCGTGATCTCGGCTCACTGCCAGCTCTGCCTCCCTTCTGGGTTCATGCCATTCTCCTGCCTCAGCCTCCTGAGTAGCTGGGATTACAGGTGCCCACCACCACGCCTGGCTAATTTTTTGTATTTTTAGTAGAGATGGGGTTTCACCATGTTAGCCAGGATGGTCTCAATCTCCTGACCTCATGATCCGCCCGACTTGGCCTCCCAAAGTGCTGGGATTACAGGAGTGAGCCACCGTGCCTGGCCCTTTTTTTTTTTTTTTTTTTTTTTTGAGATAGAGTCTAGCTCTGTCACCCAGGCTGGAGTGTAGTGGCGCAATCTTGGCTCACTGCAACCTCCGCCTCCTGGGTTCAAGCGATTCTCCTGTCTCAGCCTCCTAAGTAGCTGGGATTACAGCTGTATGCCATCGTGCCCAGCCAATTTTTTGTATTCTTTGTAGAGATGGAGTCTTGCCATGTTGCCCAGGCCTGTCTTGAACTCCTGGGCTCAAGTGATCCACCTACCTCAGCCTCCCAAAGTATAGGGATTACAGGTGTGGGCCATTGCGCCCGACCTTATTTCATATTATATCACCACAGGAAGCACATCCTGTCAGGTTGTCCTGCAATTATTAATTTTTTTTTTTAGTCGGAGTCTTGCTCTGTCACCCAAGCTGGAGTGCAATGGTGTGATCTCAACTCACTGCAACTTCCGTCTCCCAGGGTCAAGTGATTCTCCTGCCTCAGCCTCCCCGGTAGCTGGGATTACAGGCACCTACCACTGCACATGGCTAATTTTTGTATTTTTAGTAGAGGCGGAGTTTCACCATGTTGGCCAGGCTGGTTTCGAACTCCTGACCTCAGGTGATCCGCCTGCCTTGGCCTCCCAAAGATTAGAGGCATGAGCCACTGCACCCAGCTGCAATTGTTGATTTTAACAGTTTTGTTACTCGCTTCTGATGGTGACTTCCGTATCTCCTCATTTTGAAATATGTTAATTTTTCTTTTTGTACTTTTAAGTAATCTTTGAAGTAATATTTTTGCACCTTGTAAATATCCTGTCCTCTAATAACCTTTTACTTAATGGTCATCCACTGATTACTATTTGACTGAATCTTTTATTTTGCTGGTCACAGAATGATTTTTCTAATTCTGTCATTTTTTTCTACATTTATTAGCTAGCATTCTCTGTAAAGAGCTTCTTTCCCTCATCAACTGGAGGATGAACCAGTTTCTTCTTTTTTTTTTTTTTTTTTGAGACGGAGTCTCGCTCTGTCGCCCAGGCTGGAGTGCAGTGGCCGGATCTCAGCTCACTGCAAGCTCCGCCTCCCGGGTTCACGCCATTCTCCGGCCTCAGCCTCCCGAGTAGCTGGGACTACAGGCGCCCGCCACCTCGCCCGGCTAGTTTTTTGTATTTCTTAATAGAGACGGGGTTTCACCGTGTTAGCCAGGATGGTCTCGATCTCCTGACCTCGTGATCCGCCCGTCTCGGCCTCCCAAAGTGCTGGGATTACAGGCTTGAGCCACCGCGCCCGGCCACCAGTTTCTTCTAAAAAGGCAGGGTAAATGCTTAATTCATTCCCTTTAATTGTCAGTTTTCAGATTCAGAAGTGAGTATTGATAATGATCACTAGTGGTGGCAAATGTGGGTCTGCCTCCTCCTAGGGGCTTGTGAGTATTATTCAGTGTTTTACAATTAATTACAAATATGTTATTTTTCCATTGTTATTTTTGGTGCTCACATTGTTTCAAGTTTGGCCAGTGAGTGTCCCCTTCAAACTGGTTCCTTTGTCTTTTGACATGACATCTTTGAACACTTCTTTGCTTTCTGGTACAATTAACCAGCACTAAAGGGGAAAACAGAATAGAATAGAAATTGTCAGTGTATCTGGCCAGGCGTGGTGGCTCATGTCTGTAATCCTAGCACTTTGGGAGTCTGAGGTGAGCAGATCACGAGGTCAGGAGTTTAAGACCAGCCTGGCCAAGATGGTGAAACCCTGCTTCTACTAAAAATACGAAACTTAACCAGGCATGGTGGCACGCACCAACTACTCAGGAGGCTGAGGCAGGAGAATTGCTTGAACCTGGGAGGCAGAGGTTGCAGTGAGCTGAGGTTGCGCCACAGCACTGCCGCCTGGGCGACAGAGCAAGACTCCACCTCAAAAAAATTAAAAAATAAATAAATAAATAAATAAAATAAAAAAAGGAAATTATCAGTGTATCATACTTAAGAAGGATAAATATTGTTTTTTGCAACTTGTTTCAGTTAGAAACCTGTATTTTCTGGGTTGCAGCATAAGCTGTATCTTTTTCTGTCCATCATGGTCAAAAAAGTTTGAAAGCCCTGGTAGAAAGTTTGTGATTTACTCCTGTTCTAGCACTGGTCTGAATTTGTCTGTCTGCAATGTTATTTCATGGGCAAGGAGTCAAGGAGGGTATTGAGTCCGGGTTCCCTTCTCACCATTTTCTTGACGTTCTGTGAAGGACTCTGTGAGGCACCTTAGCCCCCTTGACTTTTGGAAATGAGTGGATTCTTCATCCCTATCAATTTTGATTTCAGTAAGACAGTTCTATTTAGATGGTTGTTTCTGAATAAATCAGCTTTTGCTAGGCAGAGATTAGTTTGAGCCTATTTGAGTCATTTTAATCCTGGAAAATATTAGAGCAAGTATTCTTCCCCCAAGGAAATAAGAATTGTGGAAGTAATTATGACTGATGAGTCACTTTGCACCTTATCCCTTTTATGTGATGCTATACAGATTGTTTAGACAAATCATGTTAGATGTGGCCACCCTTTTGAATCATTTCGGTGGGCTGAGGGAATCATTTGTCCTTGAAAGACTCCAAAAGAGCATCTTCTCTGGGAACTTTCCTGTTAGTGGAAGTTCAACAAATATTTCTTGATTACTTACTATGTGCCAGAAACGGAACTAGGTTCTAGGGACCTAGTTTTCAAGGAGACTGACACAGTTCCTGTTCTCATAGTTTATGGTCTAGTGGGCTGGTGATTTGAGAAGCTCTGGAATTTGAGCAGACAACTGGGCACTAGTTTGAAGTCTGCCAGTTTCCACATGCAACCTCAGGAAGTTGTTGTGTGCTTTGGTTTGCTGAAAGAGGTTCTAGGATGGTCAAAAGAATAGCATTGGTGTTGTCCACATTGTCTGACCCACCCCCACCTTCTGCCCTAGCCCTGCCTGCCTGGCAGTGACCCTGGAAATTCTGTGCATGGCAGCTTCATTAGCTGCTTTTAGGGCCTTGAATGTCTTATAATTGATTAGTCTGTTAAAAAAAATTTATTTCACCTATAATGTGTTCTGTGATATGATTAGTCTCTTTATGTTGGCCTTTGATTAATCAGTCTGTGCAGCACAGAACTGAACTGACCACAGTTGTACCATAGGATACGTTATCAATGGCTGATTGTTTTTTCTTTTTTTTTTCTTTTTTTTTTTTTTTGAGACAGAGTCTTGCTCTCTCGCCCAGGCTGGAGTGCAGTGGCGCAATCTCGGCTCACTGCAAGCTCCACCTCCCGGGTTCATGCCATTCTCCTGCCTCGGCTTCCCAAGTAACTGGGACTACAGATGCACGCTGCCACACACAGCTAATTTTTTGTAGTTTTAGTAGAGACGGGGTTTCACCGTGTTAACCAGGATGGTCTTGATCTCCTGACCTTGTGATCCGCCCGCCTCGTCCTCCCAAAGTGCTGGGATTACAGACGTGAGCCACCACGCCCGGCCGCTGATTGTTTTTTCTAATAAAATTCAGCTTTGCATTTTAGTCCTCTTTGGCTTGGGCTTCTGACACAGTTTTTAGGATATTGAAGTCTAGAGGTGCAAAACAAATTTTTTTTTTTTTTTTTTTTTTTTGAGAGGGAGTCTCACTCTGTTGCCTAGGCTAAAGTGCGGTGGCACGATCTTTGCTCACTGCAACCCCCGCCTCCTGGTCTCAAGTAATTATCCTGCCTCAGCCTCCCAAGTAGCTGGGATTACAGGCGCCCACCACCATGCCCAGCTAATTTTTTTATTTTTAGTAGAGACAGGGTTTCACCGTGTTGGCCAGGCTGGTCTTGAACTCCCGACCTCAGGTGATCTGCTCACCTTGGCCTCCCAAAGTGCTGGGATTACAGGCATGATTCACCGTGCTGGGACTTTTTTTTTTTTGGAGACAGAATCTTGCTCTGTTGCCAAGGCTGGAGTGCAGTGGTGAGACCTCCTGGCCTCAAGTGATCCACCGGCCTCAGCCTTCCAAAGTGCTGGGATTACAGGCATGAGCCACTGCGCCCAGCCAAAACCAGATTTTAGTAGCTGTTTACCTTAAGGTGCTAGGAGAATGAGGAAAGCTCTTTTCTCCAGCCAGGGTCTAATAGTCCTAGTTCACAAATAACAGAAGTGTTTTTTAGTAGCAGCCTACTACCTTTAGCCCGAGGGTCTCATGTGAGGAAAGTAGTACCAAAACCCTTGTAACTTTGGACAGGATTTAGCTTCATAATTGATAGAACATTTCATCATATATTTGTTTTTTGAATCTCAGAGAAAGCACCTAGAAGTAGCCCTTGGGAGCACTGGGACCTCAGAAAGACTGTCCCCTTGTTTAGGAATAGTATTCCTAGGATTTTTAAGGGTAGAAAGAGGTGGTGAGGCAGTGAAGCAGTTACAGTGGTTAAGAACTTTCTAAAAGAGAAAGTTGGAGTGGATGTTGGAGTACAAATGTAGTCCACAAAAAGACCTGTGACCTATCATTTGCTTGAATGGCTTATCGTGTTCTGAATTTAAAGAGCAGTTCTTTCTCCTTTGCCTCTTTTTTTCTGGGATGAATCTATATCCAAGTTACATTATTTAATACCTACTATAGCTAAATGCTTTTTGTGACCAGAATCTGTTGACTCTGACAGGGTGCTGGTTCCCTCTGGCCTGGGAAAAGAAGTTCTTGGTTCAGCCCACCTGGACAGAAGCACTGTAGGAAAAATAGTCAAAGGAGAATGGACTTCAGTTCTCAGAATCCAAATAGGTCTCATTAATCCTTCCAAGTGAGCCAAAACTACATCTTAATCAATTTCATTTCAGGGGTTTTAAAGAATGTTTCTGGGCTGGGCATGGTGGCTCACGCCTATAATCCCAGCACTTTGGGAGGCCGAGGCAGGTGGATCACTTGAGGTCAGGAGTTCTAGACCAGCCTGGCCAACATGGTGAAACCTCGCCTCTGCTAAAAATACAAAAATTAGCCGGGCATGGGTGCGAGCACCTGTAATCCCAGCTACCAGGGAGGCTGAGGCAGGAGAATTGCTTGAACCCAGGAGGCGGAGGTTGCAGTGAGCTGAGATCGCACCACGGTACTCCAGCCTCGGCAACAGAGGGAGATGTGCATGTAGTGAAGGTAGAGAATGGGAAGTATTTGGGTTGGTAGTAGTCTAACAAAAGCTCCAAAGGGAAGGAAAAAGTTGGCTACCAGAGGTTTTACTTCTATTTAGAATGTGAGTTCATCCCATTTCCCTTTTACCTAATTGGTATCAGGACTTTTAATCGAATGAACAGATGGTGAATTTTCTTGAATTTTTATTTTGAAATAATTTCAAACTTAAAAAAAGGTGCAGGAATAATACAGAGGTCTCCCATATGTCCTTTTGCTACTTACACACACACACACACACACACACACACACAAGTATAGACATAAAATTATTTTTTGACTGGGCACAGTGACTCACATATATAATTCCAGCACTTTGGAAGGCCAGGATGAGAGGATCACTTGAGCTCAGGAATTTGAGATTAGCCTGGGCAACCATAGGTAGACTCTATCTCTACAAAAAATTAAAAAAACAGGTGTAGTGATGTGTGCCTGTGGTTCCAGCTACTTGGGAGGTTGAGGTAAGAGGTTCACTTAAATCTGGGAGGTCAAGGCTGCAGTGAGCTGTGATCATGCCACTGCATTCCACCGTGGGTGACAGAGTTAGATCCTGTCTCAAAAAAAGAAAAATACATAAATAAATAAATTTTTCTAAATCATTTGAGAGTAGGTTGTATACATCGTGACTTTTTTTTTTTTTTTTTTTTGAGACAGTCTCGCTCTGTCACCCAAGCTGGAGTGCAATGGCATGATCTCGGCTCACCTCGCCTCCTGGGTTCAACCCATTCTCCCTGCCTCAGCCTCCTGAGTAGTTGGGATTACAGGTACCTGCCACCACGCCTGGCTAATTTTTGTATTTTTAGTAGAGACAGGGTTTCGCCATGATGGCCAGGCTGGTCTCGAACTCATGACCGCAGGTGATCCACCCACCTCGGCCTCCCAAAGTGCTGGGATTACAGGCGTGAGCCACCATGTCCGGCCTATCATGATCTTTTATCTCTTAATACTTCAGTGCATATTTCCTAAGAACAAGGGTATTCTCTTACTAATTTAAGTACAATTATCAAATTCAAGAAATTTAACATTGATACAATAATTTACTGTTCATATTCCAATTTTGTCAATAAACTTTTATTTTTTGTTTTTTTTCCCCTTCAGCCAAGGATCACAAATTACATTTAGTCTCTTTAGTTTCTTAGTTTCTTTAGTCTCCTTTAATCTGGGACAGTTCTTTAGCTTCTCTTTATGCTTCATGACATTAGCATTAAAAAAAATTTTTTTTTTTAAATTTTTCAGCCAGTGGTTTGTGCCTGTAATTCTAGCACTTTGGGAGGCCAAGCAGAAGGGTTGCTTGAGGCCAGGAGTTTGAGACCAGCTTTGGCAACATAGTGAGAACTCATTGCTTCAAAAAATAAAAAAAAAATTAGCTGGGTATGGTGGTGTGTGCCTGTAGTCAGGAGGCTGAGGTGGGAGGATTGCTTGAGCCCAGGAGTTCGAGGCTGCGGTGAGCTATGATCATGCCATTGCACTTCAGCCTGGGTGATTAAGAAAACAAACAAACAAAAATTAAACAAAAACACTTTTTTTTTAGAGTTATGGAGTTATCTGTAACTCCATAACTGTTCACAGAGTCTGGTGGTGGGATCGTAGCTTACTGCAGCCTGGAACTCCTGGCCTCAACTGGTCCTTCTGCCTTGGTCTTCCAAAGTGATGGAATTACAGGCATGAGCCACCACCGTCAGCTGACATTGACATTTTTTATAACTACAGACCAGTTCATGTCTGTGTTGTTTCTTTTTAAAAAATTGATCCATAATAATTATACTTATTTATTGGTTACATGTGGTATTTTGATACATGCGTACAATGTGTAATGATCACATCAAAGTATTTAGGATATCCATCACCTCAAACATTTGTCATTTCTTTGTGTTGGGAACATTTCAAATCTTCTCTTATAGCTATTTGGAAATATACAGCAAATTATTGTTAACTATAATCACCCTAATTTATTTATTTATTTCAAGAATATTTCTCATTTTGGGTTTGTCTGATGTTTTCTCATGATTAGATTCAGGTGGTGTGTGTCTATCGTGAATCTGTAATACATACCACTACTGATACAGTGTCCTTCTCAGGGTATGACAACTGCAGTTGCTGTTCATTGGTGATACTAGTTTTGATCATCTGGTCAAATGTTAATCTGATTTATTTACTATATAGATGTTATTTCCCCTTGCAACTAATAAGCAGTCTGTAGGGAAACACTTGAAGATCATACTCTTCTTTAAACTTTCCCCCTAATACCTAACATACATTGATAATTCTTGCCTGAACCAATTCATGGTGAAATTTGAGTGGCTGCTTAAAATACTTGTTCTTAGGTGGACATAAACTGGCTTTCTAGCTTGCTTCTGTTTGTTTCTCTTCCTATAAGAAACACAATTGCATACCCTAAAGATCTATATTTTTAATGTCTAAATCTAATAACTAAAAAGAGTTGAAAATTGGAAAAAGCTTTGGCTCAATGAGGCTTGACTTGGAGCTTGGTAATTTCCTAGAATGTGGCCACATCACCCAGTGGATTTTGTTCTCCACTCAACCAACAGCATAAGTGCTTTTTCTCTAAGCTGGACTGACAACAGCCATGTGAAGTGGATTTTTTCTTTAAATTTACTCCCTCTTTTAATAAGTGGGATTTGCTATGAATTCATCATTATATTTAGCTTTTGTTCTCAAATCTATTTTAATAGCGTGATTCACCTTATTAAGAACTTCTACTTAAGCTTTAACAAAATCCATAAAGTTTGGAAATGCCCATTGTCCAGGAGCTTTAAGAGAGAAAAGGTTAGGAGAAACGTTTTCCTATTCTCCTTTTCTATCATATTTTTCTTTCCTTCCCTCTTATTTTTCTGCGTTTTTCCTTGTGCCTTTCCTTTCATTCCTTTGAAGCATGATTAGGATGCATGACTGAGCCTCCAAAAGCAGAGAGAAAAAGAAGTATTGTGTCTTGAGAATCAGGTTTTTTACTGTTATTACTGCGGAGAATAGACTAATGATATGATAATTATGACCATTGCTAATGAATGCCTTATCAGCTATCAGTTGTGTTTCTTTGAGGGAACCTTGCCCTCAAAAAAAGTGGCTTATGCCTGTAATGACCAGCACTTTGGGAGGGTGAGGCAAGAGGATTGCTTGAGCTGAGGAGTTTGAAACCAGCCTGAGTAACTCTCATCTCTACTAATTTTTTTTTTTTTTTTAATTAGCCAGACATGGTGGCACATACCAGTAGTCCCAGCTACTTGAGAGACTGAGGCAGGAGGATCTCTTGAACCCCAGAAATCAAGGCTGCAGTAAGTAATAATGGCACTACTGCATTCTAGCCTGGGTGACAGAGGAGTCCCTGTCTTAAAAAAAAAAAAAAAAAAAGAGAAAGAAATAAGTAGAGACAAAAGGAAACAGCTAGAGAGTCAGAAAGAGGAAAGGGGTAGAAGTAAAGAACTTGGGGATGGGGAAGCAAGGGTAGGGGAGAAGCACCTAGAATACAGAACTACTAAAATAGGAAAATGGGAGTCAGCTCTAACATTTACCTTTACCCAGTCCAGTGTGTGGGTTTTCGCCTTTCAGTAGAATACACTATGAGATAGGATGAGATGGGGTGAATGAAATTGTCCCATCCTTGACTCCTTGGATCTGTCTACCTAGAACTGAAGGTTTTACCCTGTAATATGACTTGATAGCCTGATCCTAGTGGGTTGGGTTGGAAGAGGCTATTAAGTGATGTTTTTTGGATTGCTAGCATTAACAGAGTTATTTTTAACCTCCCGTTTCAATCTCTTCATTGTTCAGGTTCCACCGCTGGCTACCATGAGAGCAGTCAAAATTAGCAACTATATAAAATGAAGTACCTCTTGTCTCCCCAGTCACTTCCAAAATAAACAGGGAGTAATACTGTCCATATTTTGTCTCACTTTACTCTGAAGGCTAGCAATAGAGGAAGCATGGATTAGTGTGTAGTGATTTCTAGGCTCTGTCCTCTGGACAGATTCCCCTCTGAGTGCTCCAGTTGAGTGACAGGACCATGTGGCAGGAGGGCAGCTGGAAGTATATCATCGGCAGATTTGGGTTGGGTAAATATAGCAGGAGCAGGATGTCAGTGTGGGAGATGGATTGTTCTGGGAAAGGAAGTGTTGTCTTTCGTCTGAGAAACAATTTCCTGCACTTCTGGGACTTTTGCTTTCTTCTTTTTCTTTTTTTTCCAGGGCAGAGCAGGAGTTGGCAGGGGATGGGTACACTTGCTGAATTCTATCTCTGGATGTCTGCATGTTTCTACATTTGAAGTTGGGAATAGTAGAGATCAGATATTTCAGCCAGTTAGGAAATTGACCTAATAAATTATCATACCCATGCCTTATATTTCGCTTTTTGAAGTTTTAAATTAAAGCAGCTGTCTGCTTAGAGCCTCTTTTTAAAAAGTTACTGTTGTTTTAGTGAAATAGACAGGTTGAGAGGCAAAAATAATTACATGAAGAGAATCAACTCTATTGCAAGTCAGACATGAGGCACCAGCTGGCAGGAAACAGCTGGGATATTTCTGGGGGCTAGACTCTTCCACACCAGGACTTAACTCTTCAAGTGATCTCTGTTATCTGAGCTACTTAAGATAGCTACCTACCTACCAAAAATCTGCATAAAAAACTAAATCTACTAAATTATATGATATTTTACAATTGACTAAACTTTATAATTTATAAAGTGGTTTTTCATTCTAGCCTTTCAATTTTATAATCTATAAAGCACCTAAATTATAATCTATAAATTATATTTATATAAATTATCATATTATAACTTAGACTCTAAAATATGTAATCTATAATAGATTATCTCTATAAACATATTTATAGGAAAGTTGTAAAGGAGTTCCCATCTATCCAATGTCCAGTTTCCCCTATATTAACATCTTACATTAATATGCCACATTTGTCACAATTAATGAACAAATATTGATTCATCATTATTAAAGTCCATACTTTATTCAGATTTCATTAGGTTTTTACTTAATGACCTTTTTCTGTTCAAAGATTCCATCTAGGATACCACATTACATTTAGTCATCACATCTCGTTACGTTCCAGTTGGCTGTAACAGTTTGCCTGTATTCTTTTCAAGTTTCACAAAAACTCACAAAATAGACTGTGCCTTTATTAATATCCCCTTTTACAGATAAAACTCAGGTTCCAGAAAAATTAAGTAATATTTTCAAGGTTACACAGTAAAAACTTCTTTTAAAGTGTGATTATGATTTGGAAAAAGGCGATGAGGTTATTTATTTGCTTTTCGTGTGAATAAGGGCAGACTTACAGCTAACCTTCAGGTGGGCCATTTACTGAAGAGGAACAAGAGATAGAGGTGAATCTAGCTTGTTCCTGGACTCTTTCTTCTGTCTTGCTGGAGACACATTAACATTATTATTTTAATCACAATTATTTGGGAAAACCCCTTTCTCTTTGATTCTGCTCTGTCTACCAAAGGAACTGATGGCAGAAATCCTGAGTTAGCCTTGTTTCCTGGCAACAGACTTCAGGCTGCTTACTGGTCCCTGTTGTTGGATACCAGGTTCAGTAGGAAGGTCTGCTGAGAGTATAGCATGAACACTAACCCAACCAGCCTATTTCCAGCACATGTGGCGGTAACTATCTGGTATTAGGGACAAGAGTTTTTAAATTCCAGTGTCTAATTGGGTAGGCTGAAGTTCTGAGATTAGGAGGTTCTGAGATCTCCTTGAAGTTAGGAGATTAACAGAACTGTAGTGCTAAGAGATAGTAGAAAAATTTAAAAATTCAATAAGACATGGCACTTACTGACTCTGAATGCTCTGTCCAGAGGGATGAGTAAAGGGGAGAGGTGAGAGGAGGTAAAGTAGCATGTTACTAATGATCCTAAATACTATTAAAAGATTATCACAAGGTGGTGGAAACTATCGAGGTACAAACCATCAGATCTTAAGGGAAGGAGTCACTCATCTTGCCCAGAGAAGTAGTAGTGAAGATTGTACCTGGATCCTAAAAGGTAACTTTTAAAGTACTTCAACTTAAGCTGACAGAGGGTAAGCAGTTTATTGATACCCTTAACAACCACTTGTTAGTAGAGCCATTTTAATTAATGGGAAAGGGGATCATTCTCTGTTTATGCTTTTATTATGTGTAGCTATGAGCATAGAAGCTGGTTTGGGACCCTCTGGTGACTGTTGCCCTCTTTGGTAAACTCTTGAGGCCAGGAAGGGCCTGGCTTTATCTCCAAAAGGAAGCTGTGGAAATAGCAATGAGCAAAACAATGAGAAAGAGCTTTAGAAAATTTGCGAATATTGTGTATCTTAATGGCATGATGGAGTGGGATTAGGACAGGGGAGAAAGTATAAACCACCAGTTACAGGAGTCTTTAAGGGCTTGGGTGACTGAGGCCTTCTGCTAGGAGGCTGGGAGGTTGTTGATGACTGCAAATATGTAACAGTACTGAATACTAGAGGATAGACCTCGTACTCTGAAAATGCTTTTGCCTCAACAATTTGAAAGAGAAATATGAAAGACAAAGTGACAATATGAAGAATGATTATTCAAAGTGCTTCTACCAGTAAATCTTGTCTGTTGGCAAGTTTTAACCTGTAGGTAGGGGAAAAACGTGGGAGGATCTCTTATTCAGAATGCAAAACAGGAGACAGTGAAGTACCTGTGTTTCCAAAGAACTCTGAATTGAGCTGTGGTAGAAGAGGAGGAAATTGCTTACTGTGGTCTTGTATAATGTGAAATCTTTGTAAAGTCTCAATAGATTTAAGTCTGCAAGGAGAGGAGACTTTGTAGCAGCTAAAGAAGCTTAGGTTCAGTGAGCCTCCAATGGAAATACAGACAGAGATGCCCACTGACATTTTTGCAACCAGTTTTGGTGAGTGGAAAGCAACCAGGTATGTTTCACTTTTGCAAGAATCCCAAGTGACCCTTTGTACTATGGACTGAGGTGCCTGCTTGTCTCTACAAAAACTATAGAGGAGACATGACAGGCTTTTAACTGGTAATTGTTCATGGTTTCTTGGAAGGGAAGCTCATATCCTATTAAAGCACTTTAAAAAAATAAAGTCAAATTAGAGATACGAGGATCTTTTTTTTTTTTTTTTTTTTGGAGAAGGAGTCTTGCTCTGTCGCCCAGGCTGGGGTGCAGTGGCCGGATCTCAGCTCACTGCAAGCTCCGCCTCCTGGATTTATGCCATTCTCCTGCCTCAGCCTCCCGAGTAGCTGGGACTACAGGCGCCTGCCACCTCGCCCGGCTAGTTTTTTGTATTTTTTAGTAGAGACGGGGTTTCACCGTGTTAGCCAGGATGGTCTCGGAGATACGAGGATCTTTACTTGCATTTTCAAGAACTTTTTAAAAAAATTGAAGTGAAATGCATATAACATAAAATTAACCATTTTAAAGTGAACAATATAGTGGCATTTAGTACAATCACAGTGTATTCTATCTAATTCCAAAACATTTTCATCACCCTAAAAGGAAATCCTGTACCCATTAAGCAGTTGCTCCACACTTTCCCTTCCCCTCCAGCCCCTGGTAACCATCCATCTGCATTCTGTCTCTGTAAATTTACCTATTCTGAATGTTTCATATAAATGGAATCATATAATATGTGACCTTTTATGTCTGGCTTCTTTCTCTTAGCATAATGTTTTTGAGGGTCATCCATGCTGTAGCATGAATCAGCACTTCATTTCTTTTTTTTTTTTTTTTTTTGAGACAGAGTCTCGCTCTGTCACCCAGGCTGGAGTGCAGTGGCTGGATCTCAGCTCACTGCAAGCTCCGCCTCCCAGGTTTACGCCATTCTCTTGCCTCAGCCTCCTGAGTAGCTGGGACTACAGGCACCTGCCACCTTGCCCGGCTAGTTTTTTGTATTTTTTTTTAATAGAGACGGGGTTTCACCGTGTTCGCCAGGATGGTCTGGATCTCCTGACCTGGTGATCCGCCCGTCTCGGCCTCCCAAAGTGCTGGGATTACAGGCTTGAGCCACCGCGCCCCGCCAGCACTTCATTTCTTTTTAGGACTGAATAATATTCCATTGTGTGTGTATACCACAACTTGTTCATCCATTCATTCATTGATGGACCTTTGGACCATTTCTGCCTTTTGGAAATTATGAATAGTGCTGCTAGGGACATGTGTGTACATGTATTTGAGTACTTGATTTCAATTCCTTTGGATATATACCCTGGACTGGAATTGCTGGGTTATATGATAATTCTATGTTTAACTTTTTGAGTATCTGCCAAATATTTTTCTTTTTTTTTTTTTTTTTGAGACGGAGTCTCACTCTGTCGCCCAGGCTGGAGTGCAGTGGCCGGATCTCAGCTCATTGCAAGCTCCGCCTCCCGGGTTTACGCCATTCTCCTGCCTCAGCCTCCCGAGTAGCTGGGACTACAAGCGCCCGCCACCTCGCCCAGCTAGTTTTTTGTATTTTTTAGTAGTGACGGGGTTTCACTGGGTTAACCAGGATGGTCTCCATCTCCTGACCTCGTGATCCGCCCGTCTCGGCCTCCCAAAGTGCTGGGATTACAGGCTTGAGCTACTGGGTCCGGCCTCTTTTTTTTTTTTTTTTTTTTTGGAGACGGAGTCTCGCTCTGTTGCCCAGGCTAGAGTGCAGTGGCACGATCTCAGCTCACTGCAACCCCTGACTCCCGGGTTCACGCCATTCTCCTGCCTCAGCCTCCCAAGTAGCTGGGACTACAGGCGCCTGCCACCACGCCCGGCTAATTTTTTGTATTTTTAGTGGAGACGGGATTTCACCGTGTTAGCCAGGATGGCCTTGATCTCCTGACCTAGTGATCCGCCCACCTCGGCCTCCCAAAGTGCTGGGATTATAGGCATGAGCCACCGTGTCCGGCCATGCCAAACAGTTTTCTGTAGCAGCTGAACCATATGACATTCCCACCAAGAATGCATGAGGGTTCCAGTTTTTCCACATCCTTACCAACACTTGTTATTCGTGTTTGTTTGTTTTACTATAGCTTCAAAAGCTTTTGAAACTGGATAACTGGATGGCTCTTCTGGGCCAAATAAGGTTTTGAGGTTTTAGCTTTTATACTAAAGGATTACTTTCTTCCAAAATTTGCAATAAACAGCCATCACAGTTTTTACAGATTTTACAGGTTGCCTAGACAGGGTTGAATTCTGACTTGCCAAAAGAAGAGTGACAGTTACACTCTGGGTCTTGGAAGTAGATGGTGGTATTTCTGGTTTCATTGGCCATCAGAATCCTGGACCAGGCAATAGACTATACAGTCAGCTCAGTTTGCTTACAGATTACCAGCTCATCTTCCGGCTTACAGAATAACCTTCTGGGGAGGGAGTTAACTCTAATTCCTGATCAATGACTGGCTCTTTTTAAGGTGCTATATAAACTGAGTTTGGATGTTACTTCACCACTACTTATAATGATATTATATACAGATATTAAAACTCTAATGTTCCCATCTCCTTACTGTGTGGCTGGGTGGTTTCTTATTTTGATGTCTTCTACATCAAACTATTGAGTTCCTAAGCATTCTCTTCTTACCCCTCTCTTTTTTAGTCTCTCAATTTCTACTTCTTGCATCTATATAGTTTGTGATTTGTCTAATAGTAGTCATTGTGATTAAGTTTTCGTTTGTTTTTCTTTTGTGAAAATTATTTTCTTCTTGTGAAAGGTGAAAATTATTTTCTTCTTGTGAAAGGTGAAAATTAGTTTCTTCTTGTGAAAGGTGAAAATTAGTTTCTTCTTGTGAAAGGAGAAAACTGGTGCAGAAATCTAGGACACTGGAACTTCCAGCTCTCTCAGTTTTTTCTAGAATTGTAGCTTTCCTTCCTTTTTTTCTTGACTGTTTTCTCCAGTTTATATGGTGACAGGTAGGTTTTTCTAACTTTTAGAAAAAAAAATTGTTTTGCTATTTAATGTGTTTGCTGTATTTCCTTGAAATATTGTAAATCAGAATACATTTTAGTGTTTATTGCTGCCATTGGTTGCTTTAAAAAAAGAGGTTGAACCTGTTTTCAAAGTAAACAGAAAATTGTAGCCTCTGCTTACTTTCCACCTTTCCTCACCACAATACCCAGTGGTGTTGGGTTTGCAAATTCATCCTAACCATTTGATCAAAGTCAGGCTTTGAACAAGGCTTTATAGTGAGGTGTGGTGAATGACAGGTATGTCTGGATTTGGCCTTGAGAGATTTGGGGATGTAAAAGCATGAGGGTTTTTTTTTTTTTTCTTTCTGTCTCTTCTCCTAATGTACTGTGGTCTATAATAGGTTGAGTTGTAACATTCATTAAACCACTCCTCGCATTCCCTGTTTTCAAAGCTTATCAGGATAACTTTGATTTAGTTATTTGGAACCAAAAAGGCAGTTTGTGGAGCCTGGTCTGGAGCTGTGTAGCAGTAATATATCAGAGATCAGACTTAGGTCCCAGTGGGATTATTCCTCGGGATTTATTTGCCTGGAAGTATACACAGGAGCCAAATGGTATGTATGGAAAGCTTTGCTGGAATGCAAATTGGACACATTTTGTTGGGACCTGCAGGGGATTTTCACTGCTTCATAATTTTTCAAAGGTTTGTTATACATCAGACAGCCACTGCCTCTTCTTTAAATCTTTAAATCCCCCCTCTTTTTCCTGTTGTAAAGGTCAGATTTTTTTTGACAACTGTGTGCAGGAACAAGATTTGCTAAATCCCTTCATTTTTATTCATACAAATATCGGAATTCAGTGAGCATCAGTTATTCCAGCATTTAGAGGTGAGGAAAACTCAGGGAGAATCTTGTGAATCTCAGCTTTGTGCTAGGCATATATCTCTGGGGATAAATTTGCTGCCTCAACTTTAACCCCTTGGCTGCTCTGATGTGAGACAACACCCTTACAATGGCTGCCTTTTATGTGAAACCTACCCTTCACTAACCCCCATTTATGGCTGTAGGATATGTAATATAATTACTGGGAGGGGACTGTGTTGGACTCTTCTGATGGGGCCTTTTTGGCTGTGACAAGCCTTAGATTAGTGTCGGAAGAGAAGGACAATTCATTCCCTCCATTGGAGCCCCTTCTTTAGGCGTATTTAGCTTTTAATTGTATCATAAGCAATAACCACTTTTAATTTGCGGATGATTCTTTCTCAACCAATAGATGAAATCATGATATCAAATGGTACATTTCCCCATCAAACTTGCTTAGTTTGTTGTTATGTTATTATGTTATCTATTGCTGGGTAACAAATTACCCGAACAAATTACCTCTCCTACCCATCTATTGCTGGGTAGCAAATTACTCCCCAAAATGTGGCAGCTTAAATTAAAAAAATAATAATAAAATATTTCACACAGTTTATTTTCTTTTCTTTTTTCTTTTTTTTTAAGATGAGGTCTCACTGTGTTGCCCAGGCTACTCTCAAACTCCGGGGTTCAAGTGATCCTCCCACCTTGGCCTCCCAAAGTGCTGGGATTACAGGCATGAGCCACTGCACCTGGCCTATTTCACACAGTTTCTAAGGGTCAGGAATCTGGGAGCTGCTTAGCTAGTGGTTCTGGCTTAGGGTCTCTCGAGATGTCAGCCAGGGCAGCAGTCATTTGAAGGGCTGGGCTGGAAGATGCATTTCCAAGTTCATTCATGTGGTTGTTGGCCAGAGGCCTCAGTTCCTCACAATGTGGGCCTCTCAATAGGACTGCTCACAGCATGGAAACTAGCTTCTCCATAAGTGAATGATCCGAGAGAGAGAGAGCAGAAGCCACATTTCCTTTTCTGACCCAACCTCAGAAGTAAACCTCAGGAGTAACCATCACTCCTGCTATATTATATTAGTCACACAGACCAACCTAGATACATAAAGATGTAATCACTGGGGACATCACTGAGCGTCATCTTCGAGGCTGGCCTTGCAGGAAGTTAAATGGAAATTTTTAGATGTTCACTGGGACTGAAAGATTTATTTTTTTTAATCTGAAAAATTCTGTTTTCCCCAGTCAGCCCTGTTTCCCTGTCTTCTCCCAAACCTTTATGTCTCTGAAATTGTCCAATATGTATATGGCAAATATGTATGTGAATACTGCTTTAACATGTTACTCTCTTTCTCTTCCATTGTTATCTCAGCCATAAGCGCTAGTAAAAACTTTCCATTTTTCTAAAGCAAGCCAGTAAGCATGATCAGTCTACCTCCTCTACCCCTGTTCTGCTGGGACATCCATGGCAGCTAGTCAAAGGAGCCTTCTGCTCATGAGAGCACTTCAGCTGGATTCAGATAATCCTTTGTGGTTCCCCCACCTATTTACCACCGATCCTCTAAAATTTGGTGCAAATGAACTAGACTGACTAGAGTTACAGTGTTAACATGTTTTTGTTTGTTTGTTTGTTTGTTTGTTTTAATACTTTAAGTTCTAGGGTACATGTGTACAACGTGCAGGTTTGTTACATGTGTATACATGTGCCATGTTAGTGTGCTGCACTCATTTACATTAGGTATATCTCCTAATGCTATCCCTCCCTCCTTCCGCCTCCCCACAATACGCCCCAGTGTGTGATGTTCCCCTTCCTGTGTCCAAGTGATCTCATTGTTCAGTTCCCACCTATGAGTGAGAACATGCGGTGTTTGGTTTTCTGTTCTTGCGATAGTTTGCTGAGAATGATGGTTTCCAGCTGCATCCATGTCCCTACAAAGGACACGAACTCATCTTTTTTTATGGCTGCATAGTATTCCATGGTGTATATGTGCCACATTTTCTTAATCCAGTCTGTCACTGATGGACATTTGGGTTGATTCCAAGTCTTTGCTATTGTGAATAGTGCTGCAATAAACATACGTGTGCATGTGTCTTTATAGCAGCATGATTTATAATCCTTTGGGTATATACCCAGTAATGGGATGGCTGGGTCAAATGGTATTTCTAGTTCTAGATCCTTGAGGAATCACCGCACTGTTTTCCACAATGGTTGAACTAGTTTACAGTCCCACCAACAGTGTAAAGGTGTTCCTATTTCTCCACATCCTCTCTAGCACCTGTTGTTTCCTGACTTTTTAATGATTGCCATTCTAACTGGTGTGAGATGGTATCTCATTGTGGTTTTGATTTGCATTTCTCTGATGGCGAGTGATGATGAGCATTTTTTCATGTCCATGTTTTTTTCAGACTGAGATACATAATGATATGAGCTCTTTTTGGATTCTATCCAGGATCTCCAAAATGAAATAAAGACCTAATGCTTGGGAGTGATTTAAAAACGAAATTACTTGTTTGTCACTAAATAGATTCATCTGGTCCTTTGTATACCAGTCAGATAAGAGTCTTAGGAGTTGGCTGCGTGTGGTGGCTCAAGCCTATAATTGCAGTATTTTGGGACGCTGAGGCGGGCGGATTACTTGTGGCCAGGAGTTCTAGACCAGCCTGGATAACACAGTGAAACCCCAACTCAACAGAAAATAGAAAAAAATTATCTAGGTGTGGTGACGCATGCTTGTAATCCCAGCTACTTGGAAGGCTGAGGCATGAGAATCACTTGAACCCAGGAAACGGAAGTTATAGTGAGCCAAGATCATGCCACTGCACTCCAGTCTGGGTGACAGAGTGAGACTCTGTCTCAGAAAGAGTAAAAAAAAAAAAAAGCCTTAGGAGTTATATACTATTCTTCACCTTTCTAGTACAAGCAAGTCGATAGCCACAGTGATGAGGAATGCACAGGTAGACCCTAAAGCTAACCAGGGACACTGTCCTGCCTCTGTGTTTGGTAATCATTTCAGCTATGCAGTTTCATTGATGTCTTTCCCTCCTTGGTACATACCTTACTCTATACCTGATAATAGAAATCCTTGTGAGAATATACTTACTGAGCTCTTGGTGACAGGAGGTGGGTAGAAGTGTGGGGCAGGGAACAGGGGTGAGGTTGTTAAAATGGAGAATCAGTTTACTTTTTCAAAAATTCTGGAAGCCAGACATGGTGGCATGTGCCTGTAATCCCAGCTACGTGGGAGGCTAAGGCAAGAGGATCATTTGAGCCCGGGTGTTTGAGACCCTGTCTCAAAACAAACAAAAATTCCAGAGCATCTTTGGCTTCCTAGGAAATATCCTAAGGCTGTAAATAAACCCTGGCCTCATATTCCAGGTCTAGGCAGGAGGATTGCTTGAGCACAGGAGTTCAAGACCAGCCTGGGCAACATAATGGGACCCCGTCTGTACAAAAAAAAATTTAAATTAGCTGGGCATGGTGGCAAGTGCCTGTAGTCCCAGCTACTCAGGAGGCTGTGACAGGAGGATTGCTTGAGCCCAGGAGGTCAAGACTTCAAGTGAGCCATAATCATGCCACTTTCCAGCCTGGGCAACAGAGTGAGACACAAAATGACAAAAACACAAAAATTACTATTTACCTTCTCTAACCCTTACCATTAGGTAAACATAATTTAATAGTTTAATCAGTATGCCATATTATTTTTTATTCCTTTTATTCATTTAGTATCTTTTTTTTTGAGACAGAATCTTGCTCTGTTGCCCCTGCTGGAGTGCAGTGGTGTGATCTCGGCTCACTGCAAGCTCAGCCTCCCTGAGTAGCTGGGACTACAGGTGTGTGCCACCACTCCTGGCTAATTTTTATATATTAATATTTTGTAGAGATGGGTTTTTGCCATGTTGCCCAGGCTAGTCTCGAACTCCTGGGCTAAAGCAGTCCACCCACCTGAGCTTCCCAAAGTGTTGGGATTACAGCCGTGAGCCACCACACCTAGCCTGCTTTTCTTTTTTTTTTTTTTTGAGACAGTCTCGCGCTGTGTCACCCAGGCTGGAGTGCAGTGGCGCGATCTCGGCTCACTGCAAGCTCCGCCTCTCAGGTTCACGCCATTCTCCTGCCTCAGCCTCCGAGTAGCTGGGACTACAGGCGCCCGCCACCACGCCCGGCTAGTTTTTTGTATTTTTAGTAGAGACGGGGTTTCACCATGTTAGCCAGGATGGTCTCGATCTCCTGACCTCGTGATCCACCCGCCTCGGCCTCCCAAAGTGCTGGGATTACAGGCTTGAGCCACCGCGCCCGGCCCCTGCTTTTCTTTTAAATTATTTTCTTGAAGTAATAGTCCCATTAGTAGAGTGGATTTTGTAGCTATGCTGCATCCTATATGGAGTTTTTTAACTTCTCTTTAATTTTGCTAATTGACAAGATGATGCTTTTATAATTTGTTTCACATTTCTTTAATTACTAACATTTTCTCAAGTGTTTTACTGTTTGGGGTTTTTCCTATTAAATTATCTGTTCTTATCTCTTGGCCACTTATTGGACAGAAGTTGGATAGGAACCTTTTGGATTTGTATTACATGTATCAAGTTCTTTCATATCTGGATAGTGTGTTTTTTATTGCCAAGTCTCTTTTTTTTTTCCATTTCTATGAACTATTCATCGCTTGTTTGTTTGTTTTAAATAATACCCAGACTGGTCTGAGACTATGGGCTATTTCAAACCTAGGTAGTAGTGGTATTTTTTATCCTTAACAGAGAAGTGCATATGTATCAACTAGTTTATTTGCATTTGAACTGTAGAAATGAGAGGTCCTGGCTGAACTTTTGGCATGGGAGTGTACATGGGAGCAGTGTGTGTGGAGAGCAGGCTATCCATGATAGAAGGAGGGGAGTTGAGGACAAGGCTGACACCGGGCCTATAAATACCCTAAGGTTTAGCTTTGTACTTTGAAATAGGAATTAGGTCACTTTTATTGTCTTCTCCATACTTTTTACTGGTTGGCCATGGAGAAAAGGCATTAGGACTTTTAGAGGAAGTGTTACTGTTTCCAGCTCTCAGAAAAGTGGAAAGTGCTGATACTGGTCAGCTCTTCTTCTTGTTTTCTCATTTCTGTTAGACTGAGGTGACCAAATGGAAAGTGTGGGAGTAGAGACTTGATATTCGGCTTCCTAAGTAAAAAGTGGATTTCTGAATGGTGAAAGGCCTTGCCTGTATCCCTTTGCCATGGCACCATGCCTTGGACAGATGGACGGGGAGCTCGTTACCCAGCATCTGTTATTGTCCTTACCATTGACAAAGGTTCTCTTTTACCTTTATCATAGGCTGCTGTGTCCAGTCATTCTAACTGGGCTCTCTGAGGAGGGACCCAGACCCCTAGAAATTTTTTTTTTTATTTTTTGAGATGGAGTCTCGCTCTGTCACCCAGGCTGGAGTGCAGTGGCGCAATCTCACCTCACCACAAGCTCTACCTCCTGGGCTCATGCCATTCTCCTGCCTCAGCCTCCCGAGTAGCTGGGACTACAGGCGCCCGCCACCACGCCCGGCTAATTTTTTGTATTTTTACTAGAGACAGGGTTTCACTATGTTAGCCAGGATGGTCTCGATTTCCTGACCTCGTGATCCACCCACCTCGGCCTCCCAAAGTGTTGGGATTACAGGAATGAGCCCCCATGCCCAGCCCCTAGAACTTTTTCTAAGGTCCTTGTTTCTAGTATTCTTTTTGGCCTTTCCATTTTCTTCTCTAAAATAAGAAAATTCTGGAATCTCTGGGACAAACAGAAAAGAAAAAATAATTTAAATAATAAAAAAATAAGAAAATTGGACCAAACAATCTCTTAAATATGATGTATGTATGTACTTGTTAATTAAAGACAGGGCCTTGCTCTGACGCCCAGGCTGGAGTGAGTGGCACAATCATGCAATACTTCACCAGAGCCTTGAACTCCTGGGTTCAAGCAGTCCTCAGCCTCTCCAGTAGCTGGGGCTACAGATGTGTGCCACCATTCTCGGCTACTTTATTTTTTCATATTTTTAGAGATGGGGGTCTCGCTGTGTAGCCCAGTCTGGCCTTGAACTCCTGCCTCAAGTGTTTTCTCACCTTGGTCTCCCAAAGTGCTGAGATTGCAGGCATGAGCCACTATGCCTGCCTCAAATGATCTCTGAAGTCCCCAAAGTCCTAAGATTTTTTGGAGTTTGATGTCTTCCCACATAAGTTTGGAAATACTTTCAGAGGGATTCTATTCCATATGAATGTTATTGCAATTTTAATGAAAATTTTGACGTAGCAATATTATATATTTTAAAGAGGTAAATATAACACAGTCTTCTGTGCATTTTGAGATAGTCTAACTGTATAATTTTCCTTTGTCTTTCTGTTGTCCAGTTGTCAGTTTTCAGATAAACTCTGCTTCAAACTTGCTATGTAAGCTTCTATTAGACATTTAGTTTCAAATTACTGTTTCCAAAATCTTTGTATTTCTTTAAATTTTCAGTCATTCTTAAAAATAGATTAATATTGCATGAATGTCAAGAGAACCTCTTGTATTTTCATTAAAAAATTTTAATCATTAAACTGTACTACAGTGTCTCTATATTAATTTATCTGAAGATGCATCAGTGTACAGTCGTATGCTGCATAACAACATTTCAGTCAACAGTGGGATCCCATGCATGATAGTGGGCCCATCAGATTATAATGAAGGTAAAAAATTCCTATCACTTAGTGATGTTGTAGGCATCATAATGTCATAGAACAATGTATCACTCGTGTGTTTGTGGTGATGCTGTTGTAAACAAACCTGTGCTGCCAGTCGTATAAAACCATAGCACATAAATTATGTACAGTATATAATACTTGATAATAAATGACCATTACTGGTTTATATATTTAATATGTATCATTGTTTTAGAATGTACTCTTTCTACTTATCAAGAAAAAGAGTTAACTGTAAAATAGCTTTAGGCAGGTCTTTCAGGAGGTATTCCAGATAGCATTATTATCATAGGAGATGACAGCTTCATAGGTGTTATTGCCCTGAAGACCTTCCAGTGGGACAAGCTGTGGAGGTGGAAACCAGTGATATTGATGATCCTGACGCTTTCTAGGCCTAGGCCAGTGTGAGTGTTTGTGGCTTAGTTTTTAACAAAAAAAGTTTAAAAAGTAAAAAATAAAAAATTTAAAAACAGAATAAACATCATATAATAAAGATACAAGAAAATACTTTGTACAGCTGTAGTTTTTTTTGTTTTTTTTTTTTTTGAGACGGAGTCTCACTCTGTCGCTCAGGCTGGAGTGCAGTGGCGTGATCTCAGCTCACTGTAAGCTCCACCTCCTGGATTCACGCCATTCTCTTGCCTCAGCCTCCCAAGTAGCTGGGACTACAGGCGCCTGCCACCACGCCAGGCTAATTTTTTGTATATTTAGTAGAGACAGGGTTTCACCGTGTTAGCCAGGATGGTCTCAATCTCCTGACCTCGTGATCCACCCAGCTCGGCCTCCCAAAGTGCTGGGATTACCGTCATAAGCCACCGTGCTCGGCTGTAGTATGTGTGTTTTAAGATAAGTATTATTATAAAAGTCCAAAAGCTTAAACAAATTTAAAAGTTATAAAGTAAATTATGGTAAGCTAAGGTTAATTAATGAAGAAAGAAAAATCTTTTTTCAAAATAAATTTGGTGTAGCCTAAGCGTAGTGTTTATAAAGTTTGCAGCAGCATACAGCAATGTCCTAGGCCTTCACATTCACTCACTATTCACTCATTGACTTATCCAGAGCAACTTCCAGTCCTGCAGGCTCCATTCATTGTAAGTACCCTGCACAGGTTTGCCATTTTCTATCTTTTTTTCGTTTTGTTTTTTGTTTTTTGAGACCGAGTCTTGCTCCGTTGTCCAGGCTGGACTGCAGTGGCGCAATCTTGGCTCACTGCAACCTCTGCCTCCCGCGTTCAAGCGATTCTCCTGCCTCAGCCTCCCGAGTAGTTGGGACTACAGGCGCCTGTCACCACGCCTGGCTAATTTTTTGTATTTTCAGTAGAAACGGGGTTAACCAGGATGATCTCAGTCTCCTGACCATCTGCCCACCTCAGCCTCCCAAAGTGCTGGGATTACAGGCGTGAGCCACTGTTCCTGGCCCATTTTGTATCTTTTATGCAGTATTTTTACTGTACTTTTTCTGTGTTTAGATATACAAATCCTTACCATTGTGTTAAAATTGCTTACAGTGTATAGTATTCAGTACTGTAACAGGCTGTACAGTTTTGTAGCCTAGAAGCAATAGGCTATACCATATAGCCTAGATATGTAATAGGCTATACCATGTAGGTTTGTGTAAGCATACTCTATGATTTTTGCACAACAATGAAATCACCTAAGAATGTATTTCTAGCCAGACACGGTGGCTCACGCCTGTAATCCCAGCACTTTGGGAGGCCGAGGCAGGCGGATCACAAGGTCAGGAGATCGAGACCATGGTGAAACCCCGTCTCTACTAAAAATACAAAAACTTAGCCGGGCGTGGTGGCGGGCGCCTGTAGTCCCAGCAACTCAGGAGGCTGAGGCAGGAGAATGGCATGAACCCGGGAGGCGGAGCTTGCAGTGAGGCGAGGTTGCACCACTGGCGCCAGTGCACTCCAGCCTGGGGGACAGAGCAAGACTCCGTCTCAAAAAAAAAAAAAAAAAAAAAGAATGCATTTCTTAGAATGTGTCTCTGTCCTTAAGCAATGAATGCATATTAAGCCTGTGAGGTAGGCCTGAGGATGTGGAATAGCAGACACCAATATATCCTAATCCTAAGAGGGAACTTCTTTCATCTCTTTTAGTAGATTCTTTTGGAATTTACTTCCATATTTCTAATTAACAAGTGTGTATTGCTGCTTCTTAGTTTTTTGGATTAAAGGATAGAGCTCTACTCATTTGTTTTGTTTCTCTGTCAGTATTTACAGGAGTGAAGTTATCTTAGAACTGGAAGAGACTTCAGATCCTCCAGAGAACCAAACTCAAAAAATGTCAAGGTCTTGGCAGATAACTTAAATGAAAAGAGTAGGGAGTAGTATGGACCGTGGCAGACTAGAATTCTATGCCATCTAAGGACATTCAGTTTTAACTCTGTACATATCAAACAGTTGCAATATATGGACCTTGTTTGGATAGCAATTTATACAACAAACTATCTTTAAAAGTTTATGGCAGTTATAGAAGTTGAATAATTGCAAATTGAGCACTAACTAAAATTTTTATATTAAAGCAATATTACTCTTTTAGAGGTGATGATAATATTAAGGTTAAAGATGTATGAAATGATATGATAGGCAAGATTTGCTTCAAAACAATATGGGAATAGAAGGGAATAATGAAAAAGCAAGATAAGCCCTTAGTTGCTAATTATTGAGGCTGAGTTTGGGGTATGTAGGAGTTTGTTAGTCTATTTACATAATTTACATTTAAATAATTTTGAAAATTTTCATAAGTGTTTTTTTAGAAGACTTATGTGGGTAAAACCTTGTCTCCTGTGAAGAGGAATATTAGAATGAGGAGAAAAGGAATCCAGATTAAGCAAGAATAGAGGTAGTTCTGTTAGCTATACTGATTAAGGGTTGTCACCAGAACCTTACTAGTATATTCCATTGAATACATATGTATTTGTTATTATACATATTTATTTGTTTGGCATATTCTGTTAAGTTTATTTGTATACTCAAATAAATACTTATGTCTTAAGTAGTGAACAATAACATTCATTCCAAAATGTGGTTTCACTTACTCTCAATAAACTCATTTATTGCTGTTAAAAAAAAATAAAACACAACGTAATACTAAGCAAAATACATCTATGGACCAGCCCAAATTTGTAAGCTGGCCTTCAGTTTGTGATTTCTGAGTCTATTCTCACCAGCTTGTTTTATACAAGAAACTGAAACATAAACCAAGGTTACATATTTTATCAGGGGGAAAGCTAGAATTCAGGTCTCCTGATTCCCCATTCATTGCTGCTGCTTATGAAAAAAACTGCCCAACTGACTTAAATAAGAAAGGGTTATGGTTTTGCCTGGCAATCATCTCCTGTTTCCTAACCTTGACTATTTGTTTTTAGAATATAGGCTTAAGATTTGTCTTTTCTTTTTGTAAGATGGTAGGGATAAGAGATTCAGCCTTAAAGTTCTGGTAGAAATCCAGGTCTAAGGATAGTTATATTTCTTTGAATAATAAAGAATTGTAGGCCGGACGCGGTGGCTCACGCCTGTAATCCCAGCACTTTGGGAGACCGAGGCGGGTGGATCATGAGGTCAGGAGTTCAAGACCAGCCTGGCCAAGATGGTGAAACTCCGTCTCTACTAAAAAGACAAAATTAGCCAGGCCTGGTGGCGTGAGCCTGTAATCCCAGCTACTCAGGAGGCTGAGGCAGAGAACTGCTTGAACCTAGGCGGTGGAGGTTGCAGTGAGCTGAGATCACGCCACTGCACTCCAGCCTGGGCAACAGAGCGAGACTCGTCTCAAAAAAAGGAAAAAGAATTGTAGGCCGTGCACAGTGGCTCACACCTGTAATTCCAGCACTTTGGGCAACCAAGGCGGGCAGATCACTTGAGGCTAGAAGTTCGAGATCAGCCTGGCCAACTTAGTGAAATCCCGTCTCTGCTAAAAATACAAAAATTAGCTGAACCTGGTGGCGCGTGCCTATAATCCCAGCCCCTTGGGAGGCTAAGGCACAAGAATTGTTTGAACCCGGGAGGCAGAGGTCACAGTGAGCCTACATTGCACTATTGTACTCCAGCCTGAGCAACAGAGCGAGACTATCTCAAAAAAAAAAAAAAAAAAAAGTAATTGTAGCATTTAGGCAAGTTATAAGCATAAAACTTAAGATGAGGCAGGACTGGAAAAATGAACCTCTTGGTTCTGTTTGGTCCCCAAGTGACATTTCACTGTCACTAAAAATTGCTGCTTTTTGTGGGCTTTACATTTATTTTTAAAATTTAAATCTTTTCTCTAAGTCCAGAGCACTAAACAAGCAGCATAGATGTACAGACCTGCCAGCTATTGGGGATGTGTTGCTAAGTAGCTGTGATAGAGCCTTTGTAAGATGCTTTGCTATAGAGTTATTACTAGATTTTGCTCCCAGGTCAAATTGGGAAATAAGGATTCGAGCAGTCTTGTTTTATGTATGTTTGGTTAGCATGCTTAATTTAAAAGCCCAATAAACCTGAGCTGACTTTTGAAAAACCATTTCTGTACTAGCAAAGATTCACTTAGCAAACATCAGTTGAGGAGAGATTTCTAGAAAGCACCAGAAGAAATTAGAATGACTCTTGTAGATAGATTTGAATAGTCTTTCTACTATTCCAGCTTGTTCTCTTCTTTTTTACCTTCTTACACTACTCTTGTTTGTTTATATAGTTTTCCACTCAGACCAAACGGAAGCAGAAGGGAAAGAAATGATCTTACCGAATTCCTTTGGACATAGAATTTGAGTCCTTTTGGACCTTTTCATAACCCCTTTGAAGCATACTCTGTTTTCCTAAAGAACTTGAAAATTTTATAGACCAGTCACTCATCAAGTAGTGCAAAACCCAGGCCTTTTATATGATTTTTTTCCTTTCATAGGTAAAAAGTTGTTAGAACAAATACTTACCGCTTTGAAATTGATGCAGGTACCTGGAATGAAAGAGTTGAAACTAGTAGTTTTGTTTTTTGGTTTTGGTTTTGGTTTTTTTGAGACAGAGTCTAGCTCTGTCGCCCAGGCTGGAGTGCAGTGGTGTAATCGCAGCTCACTGCAACCTCCGCCTCCCGGGTTCAAGCGATTCTCCTGCCTCAGCCTCCCAAGTAGCTGGTATTACAGGTGCCCACCATCACGCCCAGCTAATTTTTGTGTTTTTAGTAGAGACGGGGTTTCACTGTGTTAGCCAGGCTAGTCTTGAACTAGTGATCCCCCCGCCTCAGTCTCCCAAAGTGCTGGGATTACAAGCATGAACCACCATGCCTGGCCGAAACTAATAGTTTTAAAAATGTTTTCTAGATGTTGACTAGTAAAGGCTTTGCTGTTATCTATACCTAGGTAATGTTCTAGACTAGATGACAAGTCGAGTCCACACCTGCGTGTTGATTTTGACTTTAAAAAATTAAATAGAAAGTTAAAGCTATTGGCTAAAATTAATTGTGAGTTTATCTCTGTAGATCCAGTCACACAATTTAGCATCATGTCACAATATTGGTTCTACTTTTAGAAAAGTGTGTCTTTTAGCTAGAATATGTGTTCTTTGTAGTCAGGGACCATGCCTTCTAAATCTTTCAGAGATTAATAAATACTCACTTGTATATTTAGTCAGCATTTTGACCTCCCTTTATTGTCTCTATTCAATATAGGTGGTAATAATAGTCTGTATCAGGAACTTTGTATGTATCATCTCATTTAGTTCCCCCAAGGATATTTCAAGGTAATATTATCCCCATTGTGTAGAAGAGGAAACAGAGGTTCCAAAGAGTGAAGAACCTGTGTAAGGTCACATACTTAGTAAGTCACAGAACTCGGACTGTAAACCTAGGCTTGTTTCACTGATTATACCTCCTACTCTTACCTCTACATCAAGATCCCTTGAGAGCTTTGGAATTGTCGCTAGGAGTCTTGACTATTCTCATCCTCATTTTTGGTAAATATGAAACTCATTTGTTCTGTTGTTCCAGAAAAGCTCTTAATGTTTAAATCAGGATCATAGACTGCTATCCGCCTCTTCTAAGAGCTTAGATTAATAGGGGCAGTATAACATAGTGGTTAAGAGTGTATATAGGTTCTAAAAAGCCATGCAGACTGGCTTTGAATACTGCCCTCACCTTGATGACCTTGGGCAGGTTGCATAACCTTGCTGCACTTCAAGTGCCTTATCTGTAAAATGAGGACGATATGGAATACTGCTCAGCAATAAGAAAGAACTAATGATACATTTAATAACCTGAGTGGATTTCAAAGTCATTCTGCTGAGTGAATGATTATTCCAGTTACATAGCATTCTGGAAAAGGCAAAACTGTGGCGACCAGGAACAAGCATGATTGCCAGGGGTTGGAGGTGGGGAGAGGGTGTGACTACCACGGGGTAGTATGAGGTGATTTTGGAGGAGATGAAACTGTTCTGTATCCTCATTGTGGTAGTGGTTACATAAGTCAGTACATGTGTTAAAACTCATAGATAATACACTTCCCTAAGGAATCCATTTACTATACATTAATTTTTTTTAAATAAATGTAAAAAGGGCTGGGCGCAGTAGCTCATGCCTGTAATCCCAGCACTTTGGGATGCAGAGGCAGGTGGATCATCTGAGGTCGGGAGTTTGAGACCAGCCTGACCAACATGGAGAAACCCCGTCTCTACTAAAAATACAAAATTAACAGGGCATAGTGGCTCATGCCTGTAATCCCAGCTACTTGGGAGGCTGAGACAGGAGAATCGCTTGAACCCAGGAGGCAGAGGGGTTGCAGTGAGCCAAGATTGCACTGTTGCACTCCAGCCTGGGCAACAAAAGCGAAACTCCGTCCAAAAAAAATAAAAATTTAAAAAAATGTAAAAAATGGGGCGGTAACAAAACCCACACATACCTATGTACTACCTACTATATAGTACATAATGACTAAATGATTTTTATTATTATTTTATCACTATTATTAAAAGTATGATATTAAATATGGTGACATTCATTTAAAGTAAGAGTAAACTCTTACACCGTCTGCATGGGGGTTATGGTCAGTAAACGTGAGAAAAATGAGTAACTGTGAGTCAGGTGGAGTATGTTTTCACGTGATTTGGCAAGGGATCTGAGGTTTTCTGGACGGTGGAGAAGAATTAGGCCTAGTATTTCTGGAGTATCTTGCAACTGGCTTCTTGTCTGGCTGCATATACAGTTCCCTTAATAGTATTCTTCAACAAAATAGTTTTGGTCTTGGAAGCAGCAGCTCCTTTCATTGGCTTCAGATTAGATCTGAAATTTGGACTGAGCAAACTGGTCAACGAAGGAACTGGAAGTGGTTCTCATACTTGGAAGATGGTAGCTGTTCCATATAACGGCTGTGGCTTTCAGAGCCATTTCTTCCTGCCAGCCACAGTTTCTGGATTAGACAGTGGTAGCAGTAGGGCAAGCATTATTCAAGAGCTAAAAAAAAAAAAAAAAGTTAAGGTCGCAGTGGCATTGTAGTTACACTAGCAGTGAAAAAGAGGTTCTAAAGTGAAACCATGACCTTTCCATCAAGTGGGGTGGTGGTTTTGTATAGGAACTCACAACCTGAATCAAAACAAGTTAAATAAATGGTAAAAAGGATTCTGACCTTAGAATGCCTGCTGTGTTAGTTGGCACTTACTGGTCTGTATATTCATTTTTATCTAATGACACCAGAATTCAAGAAGCAGAGGGGAAAGGGGAATGTTTGTGGTTCCTGGTACAGGGCATTGGTTTGGCAGTGACTTAACTTTTTCTAATTTCTTTACAGCAGTGACACTAAATTTCAAGCAAAGCTCTGCCATTCAGTTTGCTTCTTTTATAGCTTGTTGTATTGTACATATGTGACTAAGTTATTGATTGCTGTGAGGAACATCACTCTTTTGTGGCTTTCAGGAGACAATGCCAAATTGACTAGCTTATTGTTTTATTTTGGTTTTGTGTTTTAGTTCTCATTAATTATGCTAAGAGTAATTTGTTAGGACAGTGGTTTAAAATATATAAGAGGGGCCGGGCGCGGTGGCTCAAGCCTGTAATCCCAGCACTTTGGGAGGCTAAGACGGGCGGATCACGAGGTCAGGAGATCGAGACCATCCTGGCTAACACGGTGAAACCCCGTCTCTACTAAAAAAATACAAAAACCTAGCCAGGCGAGGTGGCGGGCACCTGTAGTCCCAGCTACTTGGGAGGCTGAGGCAGGAGAATGGCGTAAACCTGGGAGGCGGAGCTTGCAGTGAGCTGAGATCCAGCCACTGCACTCCAGCCTGTGCGACAGAGTGAGACTCCGTCTCAAAAATAAAAAATAAAAAATATATAAGAGGATCAGTATTTTCAAAAATCATCATACAGTACATGGTTACACAACTCTGAATATACTAAAACACATTGAATTGTATACTTTAAAGGGGTGAATTGTATCTCAATGAAGGGGCGAGTTATATCTCAATAAAGCTGTTACCAACAAAACAAAAATGCCATACCAAAAAAAAAAAAATCATCATACTGATCTGTGACCTTCCAATGGAAGGAATTAAACTAAACTTTTCAAAATGGGACTATTGGCACTTAGGCAAGGTCCTGAGATTATTCCAAAATTATGGATTTAGAGTATTTAATGACTTTTCTGAAGAGTTCTTAGAATTCATCTACTAACCAAATAACCATTCATGTAGTTGTGATGTAGTCATTGTCAATTTTTACAAGGGAGGAGGATAAGGATCATCACTAAGACTAAAACAATGATTCTGAACTGGGTGATTTTGCCCCCCAGAGGGAATCTGGCAATATCTGGAGACATTTTTGATTGTCATAGCTCAGGCATGCTACTGGTATCTAGTGGATCAAAGCCAGGAGGGATGCTGCTAAACATCCTACAATGCGTAAGACAGACCCCATGATGAAGAATTATGTGGCCCAAACTGTCATTAGTGCCAAGGTTGAGAAACTCTGGTACAAAATATACATCTATGTTTCAAGAGTTTTCGCTTTTACATTTAGATCTTTGATCCATTTTGAGCTATTTTTTTTTTTTTTTTTTTTGAGACAGAGTCTCACTCTGTTGCCCAGGCTGGAGTGCAGTGGTGCAATCTCAGCTCACTACAACCTCCGCCTCCTGGGTTCAAGTGATTCTCCTGCCTCCACCTCCCAAGTAGCTGGGATTACAGATGCATGCCACCATACTTGGCTAAATTTTGTATTTTAGGTAGAGATGGGGTTTCACCATGTTGGTTGGCCAGGCTGGTCTCGAACTCTTGGCCTCAAGTGATCCACACGCCTTGGCCTCCCAAAGTGCTGGGATTACAGGCATGAGCCACCATGACCAGCCTTAATTTTTGTATATGATATGAAGTAGGGGTCCAGTTCATTGTTTTTACATGTGGATATCTAGTTGTCCCAGCAATGTTTGTTGAAAAGGCTATTCCCCATTGCATGGTCTTGGCACCCTTGTCAAAATCAATTGATCATAAATGGCCCTAGTATAAAATGGCTAATGTCTGTACAGATTTCTCCTAGAAAAAGCCTTACGCAGCCTCCCTGAGGTCTTACAAAATCTTGATGACTTTCTACTGCTATGGCTACCTAAAAAATAATTCAAGTTGTTTCCATATGAATACTGCTACACCTGAGTGAGAACAGGTTAAGGATTATGGTGTCTCTAAGCCTTCTCCTGTCATATATTCAGGCAGCTCACACCACACAGCTTCAGTTCTCCAGGCTAAGACATGGCATTAAAATTGTGAAGGACTCCAAAAATCTAATCCGATTTTCTACCAAGTACTCTAAATTATCTCAAATATTGTTGCTGTTTTATGATAAATCTCAATATGCAAAGCAGGTACCCTCTCGGTACTTACTTTTTCAAAAATTTCCTTAGCTATTCTTATCTGAATGTTTTATATACATTATTTTGTTTAATTGTCAAGCCGAGGAGGTAGGGTTGGGCTATTTTCTTTGTCATTTTACAGATGCAGAAACTGAGACTTAGAGAAGTTTATTTGCTGTGGTCATACCAGGACTGGAATTTGAATCTAATTTTTTTGTTTTACTCCAAAGGCATTGCCTTTAGAGAGCACATCATAAATTATATGTGAAGTCTCCATCTTCACATATAATTAAGTTCTTCTAATAGGAATAAAATAACTGCAAAAATATATCCAAACAGGAAAATGGTACATAAGATTTAAGTTTAAGCCAATATATACTTAAGGTGAAAGTCTAAACTATATTTAAGATTCATTGGCCTTTTATAATCTGTATTTTGACTTAGAAAGGGGATGTGAACCATTCTTTGAATACTTATTTGCTTTATAGCTAAAGAGGTCCTCACTGTCATGGGCCGCATCCTATAGAATTTTGAAAACAACATTACAACATGCAAAGATCTTGAATGCGGTATGTGGTTCTGCTTGCAGCATCTAAGAAAGATATATATTTTTTAAATCTGATAAAATTTCAGAGTGGTAAAATAAAATACTTTCCAGTCTTGAAATATTAGGATTTAGGAACATAATCTTCAAGGTGAAATTAGGTAAAAGGGGCCGGGCACAGTGGCTCATGCCTGTAATCCTAGCACTTTGGGAGGCCAGGGTAGGTGGATCACTGAGGTCAGAAGTTAAAGATCAGCCTGGCCAACATGGTGAAACCCCATCTCTACTAAAAATACAAAAAAAATCAGCTGGGTGCGGTGGCACGTGCCAGTAATCCTAGCTACTTGGGAGGCTGAGGCAGGAGAATTGCTTGAACCTGGGAGGTGGAGGTTGCAGTGAGCCGAGATTGTGCCATTGCACTCCAGCCTGAGCGATAGAGTGAGACTTCATCTCAAAAAAAAAAAAAAAAGGAAAAAAGAAAAAGGAAAGAAATTAGGTAAAAGGAAAAGTTCTTCTTTATGTAGTAGTTAGTAAATTTTTAAAATTTTGTGCACGCCTGTAGTGCCAGCTACTCGGAAGCCTGAGACAGGAGGATTACTTCAGCTCAGGAGTTCAAGACCAGTCTGGGCAACATAGCAAGACCCCCATCTCTTTAAAAAAAAAAAAAAAAGAATAAAAAATTAGCTGGATGTGGTGGTTCATTCCAAAATAAAAATTTTATGTAAAACATTGGTTCAAGAAGGATTGAGATCAGGCATTCTGATCTGGGATCCAGGAATGGGCTTCAGGAGATTAATGAACCTCCTGAAATTATATGCAGATTTGTGTGTGTATGTACGTGTGTGTGTGTGTGTGTATGTGTGTGTGTACTTGGTCATCTCAGTGAAATAATATTAAGAGGTACGACTGTACTTCTAAGTCTAGGCAAATCTTTCTCCTAGCTATAGAAATAGGAGTCCTGGCTAGGCGCAGTGGCTCATCCCTGTGATCCCAACACTTTGGGAGGCCCAGGCAGGCAGATCACCTGAGGTCAGGAGTTCGAGACTAACCTGGCCAACATAGTGAAACCCCATAGTGAAAAATACAAAGATTAGCTGGGCGTGGTGGCACGTGCCTGTAATCCCAGCTACTTGGGAGGCTGAGGCAGGAGAATCACTTGAACCCAGGAGGCGGAGGTTGCAGTGAGCCAAGATCGTGCCACTGCCCTCCAGCCCAGGCGACAGAGCAAGACTCCATCTCCAAAAAAAAGAAAAAAAAATTGGAGTCCTTTGGCTGGGTGTGGTGGCTCACGCCTGTAATCCCAGCACTTTGGGAGGCCAAGGCAAGTGGATCACGAGGTCAGGAGATCGAGATCATCCTGGCTAACATGATGAAACCCCATCTCTACTAAAAATACAAAAAATTAGCTGGACGTGGTGGCAGGCACCTGTAGTCCCAGCTACTCGGGAGGCTGAGGCAGGAGAATGGCATGAACCCAGGAGGCGGAGCTTGCAGTGAGCCAAGATCACGCCACTGCACTCCAGTCTGGGCAACAGAGGGAGACTCAGTCTCAAAAAAAAAAAAAGGAGTCCTTTCACTGTGTTTCTTTTGAGACGGAGTTCTGCTCTTGTGCCCAGGCTGGAGTGCAATGGTGCAAGACTCTGTCTCCAAAAAAAAAAAAAAAAAAAAAAAGAAATTTGAGTCCTTTCATTGTGTTTCTCTCCTAAAGAGTCATTTCAATAAATTTGTATTGAATGTCTTTTGTATGCCAGATACTTGTGGGTGCTTTGTGTAATACAAACATAATCACTTTAAATGAGTGGAGGTACTGTTCTGGACAGGTGAAGGGTAAAATGAGAGCATCCCTCTCAAAATGATGGAGATAGGATGATAGGTTTGGGGGAGAGCAAGGATCTCCAGTGGGAGAGAATGATGAATAGGTAGGTTGGATTCATGCTGTGGATGCCTTTAAATACCAAATGAACAGGGTTACTATATATATACAGTTAAAAGATACGTAAGAAGAAGTCTAAAGACTTGAGATACAGACTTATAGACTGGGCTTTGTCATAATTAGGTGTGTTACCTTTAGGTAAGTGATTTTACCTCTCTTGACCTCAGCTGCATTGCATACACACACACATAAACACAAATGAGATGGGAAATGAGCTGGGTGTCTGTTTCCTTACAGCTCTAAATTCTGTTATTCCCCTTAATTCAGTTTTAATAGTAGTGGGAAATCATTCATTGAAGGTTTCTGAGCATGGGAGTTCTCGTCAACAGAATTACTGCTGTTTCACTGCTTGGTTGCTCTATTTATTAATGCTCTTTCTTCCACCCTTATGTGATTGCTCTGGGAGGGACTGTCTCTTTATTTGTTTTTTGTTTTTTTGAGATGGAGTTCTGCTCTTGTCGCCCAGACTTGAGTGCAATGGCGCAATCTTGGATCACTGCAACCTCTGCCTCCCAGGTTCAAGCGATTCTCCGGCCTCAGCCTCCCGAGTAGCTGGGATTACAAGCACCTGCCACCACACCCGGCTAATTTTTGTATTTTTAGGAGAGATGGGGTTTTGCCATGTTGGCCAGGTTGGTCTCGACTCCTGACTGCAGGTGATCTGCCCACCTGGGCCTCCCAAAGTGCTGGGATTACAGGCATGACCCACCGCACCCAGCCGGGGCTGTCTCTTTAGATAGTTACTGATGTGGCCAAGGAATTGGCCATTATTATTAGTTTATATTATTGAGAACATGGGGATGGCCAGGTATCTATTCTTGAATTAGATCTGAAGCTGGTCTTGTTTCCTCATGTTATCAGTCACTGACCTGTGAACTGGACCATGTGTCCAGAGTGTGGGCAGCAGGTAAGTGCTGACATTTTGATGGCCATATCATATTTCAGGGATCTATGAGAAGGTCTGTAATGACCATGGAAAGCCAGCCAAGAATCTCCTTGCCATAGACAAATGGGAGAAGTTACTAAATTTAGCTGACATTAAGCTGTAAATTATTTGAAAGGTGGAAAAGGATTCTATTCAGAGACTATCTAGAATTTCCATTTACTAATCAGGCCTTGTGCTGTAGAGGCTTTCGTCCCAGAAAAAGTATTGCTTTCTCTCTTCCTCTTTCCCCACACTTTTGTTCCTGTTATAGTGGGAGGATGATTTTCAGCTCTTACTGCAACATGGACTTCAGTGCATGCTGCTATTAGATGCCAAGAGCCTCAGGATGATAAAATCAGAGGATTCTGATTCTGATTCTGGTATTTAAAAATTAGAATATGAGCTTAGTTTGAATTTTTTAACTAGAGAATAATAGAGCTATATATGAAATACAGTAAACTTTTGCTTTTTGAAAGGAATTGTTGTGGTGATATTCACAAATCACCAACCTTGGCAAAAAAAAAAAAAAGGTTCTTGTGAGAACCAGTATAACTCAATAAGAAAAAAGCAGATTTCCCAATAGGAAAATGGGAGAAAGACTTGAACAGACATTCACAGTAGAGGAAACCTAAATAATCAGTAAACATAAGAAAAGGTGTTCAACTTCATTAGTCATTAGGGAACTTCAAAACCACAATAGAATACTGCTACACATAGAGCAGAATGGTAAAAATGAAAAAGACACACAATATCAAGTGATAGCAAGGATGTGGAGTAACTCAGACTTTCATACCCTAAGGGCAAATAGGGTAAATTGGAAAGCTGGCTGCATCTACAAGAGCTGATTTGCCAGCAATTACATTTCTAGGGATATGCCCAGCAGGTAATCATATATATGTTCATCGAAAGATGTTTATGAGAATGTTTATAGCAGTTATGTTCATAGAAGCCAAAAAAAAAGGAAACTGCCCAAATCTCTATCAGAAATAAAATGGATGAGTAAAATGTGGTGTATTCTCATAGTGGAATACTATACATAAATGAGAATTAGTGAACTACAATATCTTACAACACAGATGAATTTCTCCAACATAATATTGAGTGAAGGAAGCCAAACCAAAGGAGCTTCTACTTCATGATGCCATTTATATAAAGTTCAGGCAGAGAAAATCGGTGGTTTAAGAGTAATGATTCTCTTTGGAGGGATTGCAACTGGAAGAAGTCATGATTGGGATTTCTGGGTCCTAATAGTGCTCTGTGTTTTGATCTGGGTGCCGACTACATGAGTGGTTAAGTTTGCAAAATTCATTGAGTTATGCACTTAATGGTGTTATGTACTTTTTTAAAAAGGAGGAGGGAGGGCTTAAATTTGCACAACTGAGTAATCAGCTAGGCCCAGTCACTAGGTGAACAACTTACTGCTACCAATCAGCCTTAGAGCAGGAATCAAATTCATGTCTCAGAAAAGTTATTAATTACAGCTTGTCTTGGGACTTCCTGCAGAGTCACTCTTGAATAGCTGAGATAGTAAATGTTAAATTTGTGGATGCAAGGGTGTAAATTATTTTAGTCATCAGCTCTAATAAGATGGCCTTTGGGGAAATGAGTGTAAAATCATGAAAATGAAATGGCAAGAAGGAGGTCTACTATTTCCCCTGTAATACTGATTTTTACCCTTTCAGGGTCAGTCCCCAGAGGTTGTAAATGTGAAGCTTGTTCTTTTTCTTTAGTAAGCTGAGTTTGTGGCTTTTTAAAGCTTTGCCTCACTGTTCTCATTTGTAAGTGAGGTATTGCATGTTCACCTCCCATAACTGATGAGGAGATTCTTGTGCACTATATTTGTTGAGATAAGGCTGGTTTGGGGTTTTGTTTTCATTTTTGTTTTTTAGAATATTTGGTCTTCCTAGTTATGATTTTTGTGTGGATTTACACAAAATCCACATTGTGTGGATTTGGGGTTTACACATAACTAGGGAGGTTGATCAGTTTGTGGCCTGTACACCAAGACTGTTCTTTATCACCCCCAAGCCACATTTGAGCAGGGAATGAGGAAGGGGTTGATTTTTCTATTTATTAGAGGTGACATGAGCAGTGGGGCAGCGGCAAAGAGGCCATGTTGCTCTTGTTTATGGATCTGGAATTTAATTCATTATTAGTTGTAGAATGAAAGGTAAAATTTTGTTTACTGTTCTCCTGAATTTTCTCCCCATTCTAGATCTGTTGGCATAAAATTTTAACCAGAAGCTAATTTAGTGATGCTGAGTTAGTCCTAGAAATTACTTTCAATTCTAGTGTTAATATAGTCTGTGTTTCTAAGTTATAGAAAAATCTCATTTTTTGGTTCTTGGTTTTCATGTGCATAATTTAGGGAAAATACAACCAACTGTATTTTAAACATATATAGGCCTCATCTTTTCTGTTGGGCTTGAAGAGTTGTGCTGGGTATTGTGGCGCTGGAAAGAAGCCATGTGGATAGTTATGGGATTTAGGTGGATTTGTAGTTGGTAGAATTGGTGAATTGGAAAAGTGATAGGGTACATGTGTTTCTCATTCAAAGCAAGTCTATTCTTACTGTTTGATGTTAGAGTAAAAAGTGTCAGTAGCTGAAAAACACAGAAGAATCTTGACAGAGTGGGAAAAGTTGTGCCTCATGTTGTGTTGATCAAAAGGAGGTTATATTTTCAAACTAGCTTCCTAAGATGAAATTGAAGCTGTACATATGCCCTGCTTATCCTTGTTTGTCCTGATTTTGGTTTTTCAGATTATTCCTATTAAATATGATATGCTGTATTAGCACTGAATATTTTAGGTCTGCTATGCCTGTATTGGTTGAGATTCCAGTTAATTTGTATTAGATCTCTGTTAGGCCATTTCTACTGCTGGCATTCCCTAGAATACAGGCCTGCACGCACATTTGTTTTCCAATGAGTATAAGCACTAGGGGTTTTTCTTGGCACTAAGAAAACCTTGCAGCAGCGTTAACCTAGGAGAGATTTGGGGTTTACATGTAACTATGGGAGGTTGATCAGTTTGTGGCCTGTACACCAAGACTGTTCTTTATCACCCCCAAGCCACATTTGAGCAGGGAATGAGGAAGGGGTTGATTTTTCTATTTATTAGAGGTGACATGAGCAGTGGGGCAGCGGCAAAGAGGCCATGTTGCTCTTGCTAAATATACATCCCTGACAGTTGGATAATAGGTTCCAGGAAGTTCAGTGGAAAATTAAAACAAAGCAACATTTATAGCTGATTGAACTTGAAAAGCCATTTTGGTGTTGAATGGCAAATATGTGGACTTCAGCATTCCTGGAGCCTGATGCATCCCGCTGGATGGCCCTGTTCCTGTGTACATGATGGCCTGGGGACTCAGCAATGTTCAGGGTACTCTCCATTAGAGGGTGCTTTGAGGAAACGAAGTTTGCTGCCACTTACAGAAGTCCCCTTCCCATAGAGTGATATAACACAAGTACCCCATGTCCAGGGAGCATCTTTCTTCTGATGGCTTGAGGGCTTATTTATTAAAAGGACAGGAGGAATGTCTGGCAAGAAACAGAGGAGCTCCTAAGTACTGTAAATACTCCTAGTCACTCTGCATTGGGGCTGCAAGTTTAAGCAGATTGCTGTGGTGTAAACACATGATAACACTTCTGCTTAATTTCCTTAGTTGTTCTGGGGCTACCACTGGTGTGAGCCTTAAGAAAGGCTAACACAGCTGTGAAGAAAGGGCTTTAGAGTCTATATGTGGAGTGGTTAATTTTCTTAGAACTAAGAGAGAAGCTGCAGGGGATAGGAAGGGAAAGTGAGGTAATGGTACAGGAAATATAAGTGAAGAGAGAATTGAGCCACTTGCAAGTATCAAGAAAAGCTGCTACACATTCCCATCTTTTTCTCCAGGATGATCTTACGCTATTGCTTCTATGTGTTTGTCTTTTGAGAAGCAAGGCCAGGGTGTCTGATGAGAACTTACGAACCTTGGTTTGGTAAGGGTGATGAGAAAACCTCTGTCATTTGACCCTATCAGTCCCTTGGTGACTTCATCCAAACCAGCTTGGCTGTCAGGAAAACATGAATTGTGGCTATGGGCCTAATTTCTTCTGTTCCCACACAAGTGAACTGCCTTTGCTAGCTGTAGAATCAACTATTCCTGTGCCCCATGAATTTCCCCAGAGTTGAGCTACTCCAGTGGAACTGAGGGTTTATTGGTTCCTTACCATCTCAGGGCATTTCCCCGGCAATTAAGAGTTTTTCATCCCTTGCGTCTTAACTGAAAAACAGAGACCTAGCCGTAACAATTCCCTCAACTCCTCCTTTAATGAAAAGCTTGAGTGGGCCCCACTTTTAAATATCTCTTCTGTAAGTATGGTGCACTGTTCACAAACTTAGAAAATGTTAAATCTTGCCAGGCGTGGTGGCTCACGCCTGTAATCCCAGCACTTTGGGAGGCCGAGGCGGGAGGATCACCTGAGGTCAGGAGTTCGAGACCAGCCTGACCAATGTGGAGAAACCCTGTCTCTACTAAAAATACAAAATTAGTTGGGTGTGGTGGCGCATGCCTGTAATCCCAGCTACTCGGGAGGCTGAGGCAGGAGAATCGCTTTGAACCCGGGAGGTGGAGGTTGCGGTGAGCTGAGATATCACCATTGCACTCCAACCTGGGCAACAAGAGCAAAACTCTGTCTCACAAAGAAAACTTTAAAAATCTCTCTCTGCCCTACTCTGCTGTGGGGTTGAGGGGTAATCCATGTAATGGGTCTCTTCTCTTTTGCTTAGCTGTAGCCAGGCAGCTCTATGTGTAGGTTGGTTGGCAAGCATTTATAAACTTTGGACAACCTGGCACCCAGCCCTTGGTTCACTTATTTTATTGCTACTAAAGTTTAGTTTCAATTCAATAATCTTTGTTGGTAGGACCTAACTATTCTAGTTAGCAGTTCCATCCATTGCAAGGGAATGCTGACAGCTGACCTGCTGTTGTCTATGCAGGTTAAAAGATCTTAGTTGGAGTAAACCTATACTTTTGGTGTTCCCAGACTATGAAACTGCTGCAGGTAGAAACAACTGTTTTGGTTTCTCCAGCAGATACAGCTTTGCGCATGAGACACTGCTCCTGGTGTTTGCCTCAGGTACCTGTAAAGTCACTGAGGAAGAAACAGGTCTCTCCAGTGAATTGAGTTTAATAGTGGCCTGTTGCTTTCTCTGTCTGTGTCTCATACTGGCAGCATGAGTTTCCTTTCTGAGCCAGTTAAATCTGAACTAGTTAAATTTCCTTGTCCTGTGGAAATCTGAGACTTGACTAGGCTCATCTTGATGGTCTCCAAATGGTGAAATTGGGGCTAAGGTGTGTGGAAATGCTAGTTCCTGTGGTATCTTATAAATACAGTACTTTCTAGTGAGTGCTCACTTGGGCAGGGCCAAGAAAGTAGTTCTGAATGGGAACTCCAGAGGCCTAATCCAGATATAGCATATTATAGGTGCTAATGAAGAGGAATTGTGCTGCTGAGCAAAGGAAAGCTTTTGTGACTTGAAAGCATGTTCTGTGTATCATGGAGGCTGGGTTATTTTCCCAGTTTTAGGCAAGTGGCACTAACTGCAAGTTTCATGTTCTTCTGAGTACACATGAGTCGATACTGCAGTCGGTATACTTCTTTTCCTGAAATAAGAAAGTGATTTACGAGGTGTGGGCCCTTACGTGAAAGAAAACAAAACCGGCCTGTAAAATTCCTGTGCCATCTCAGTGGTGTGGGTTACAGGAGGAGAAGATGGAGAGGGCTAGCTGGCCCTCCCTTGCTGGGGCTCAGCTGCCCCAAATACTTGTGATATTGCAGGTTATTTATGAGCTCGTCTGGACTGGGATTCACTGCCCCACACCCTGGTAGGTGAAGATTTGCAGGCAGAATGTAGAAGCCCTCACTAATCTTCCTGGTCTTGTTGAGGATTTCTTGCCGGCCTGAGCTCCTGTTGGAGAATGAACTGGCTTTTCCACTGAACTGCAATGGCTCAGATTAATATTAATCCCCTTAATGCTGCAGTTCATGATATAGTCATTAGGTGACTTGGAACTAATCCTGTCCACCTAACTAGTGTGATTTATTAAATACACATGGAGATCGAGTCTGAATACGGCTAGGCAGAATCAGCAGCAAATAAATACCTCTGTGTATCTGTATTAATGCTGGTTGATTGGGACACAATTGCAGGCTGGGCTGGGGAGAAACAAGGGCAAAAGGAGGCTGAGCTCTCTTAATCAACAGTATTTGCCCACCTCTACCCTTTAATTTAGATGGCAGAAACTATTAAACTCTTGGTAACAGTTTTAGGAGCAGTGATGAGAGCGTATGTCAGGAACAGGGATTATAAGTAATCCAGTTCTGTGCATGTAAAGTCAAAGAAGAGAAAAAAGGAAACCATATATGCATTTGAAAAAATTTAAAGACATAGGCTCAAACTAAGGAAGAAGAAATTCTTTAAACATATCTTTTTTTTTTTTTTTTTTTTGGATTCAAGGTTATGCTCTTTTGCCCAGGCTGGAGTCAGTGGTGTGAACGTGGCTTACTGCAGCCTCAACCTCCTGAGCTCAAGTGATCCTCCTGCCTCAGCCTCCCAACTAGTGGGACCATAGGTGCACACCACCACACCTGGCTAATTTTTAAATTTTTTTGTAGAGACAGGGGTCTTCCTATGTTACCCAGGCTGGTCTTGAACTCCTGGGCTCAAGCAATCCTCCCGCCTAGGCCTCCTAAAGTGCTAGGATTATAGGTATGAGCCACTGCACCCAGCAACCTGTCAATTATTTGAATGACTTTTCCTCCTATACTTTCTTCCTTTAAGTTTTAAGAGTAACTGTTCAAATGGAACTTTCTCTATGACTTAACTTCCTTAGCTTCCTTTAAATTCTTAATCAGTAGACACCCTAGGCCAGGCACTGATCTCACTGTTCTATTACTTCTCCTGGCTTCAAGGCTTGAATTTTTCTTTTTGAAATGGGTAAGGAGATGGAGTAGCCATGCCGGCCATGTAACAGTTCTCTTCTCTGATATCCTTGCCCAAGTTAGCAGAAGCATAATTTCTTTAGTAAATAATTGAGGTTTATCGTTTCCCTTTCTCAAACCTCCTTTTCTTCCCCTTTGCTCTTTCAGCAGAGATGGCATTAATATGAAAAACATCTACCTAGCTGGCTTCATTTAATCAGGCAAGTCTGACATTTGTGAAACCTCTCATTAACATTTTCCCCAAAGAGCACAAAATGGCCTCCCCTCCAAATACAGCCACCTCGAAGTTTAGGCTGCTTTCCATCACCGTTGGCAGGCTGTTCTCAGAGATGTTACTTCTCTAAACTCACACTCATGGCCAGCAGCCACTGGTCACATATGGGGGGACCTTCTGTTCAGATGCTGCCCTATTCCTTGTAAACATTGCTTATTACCAGTTTTCCTGGAAATGACAAGAAATCTTTGGTAGGAACACTGGAGTATAGGTTTCTTCAGTACTTGCGTAGGACCTTTCTCCACCAATTCAGAAACATCAGTTGAAGACTACTATGTTCATGGTCCTCTACTTCAGGGGTCCCCAACCCCCTGGCCACAGACCCATTAGGAACTGGGCCGTACAGCAGGAGGTAAGTGGTGGGTGAGCAAGCATTACCGCCTGAGCTCTGCCTTCTGTCAGTTAAGCTGCAGCATTAGATTATCATAGGAGCGTGAACCCTATTGTGAGCTGCACACGTGAGGGATCTAGGTTGCATGCTCCTTATAAGAATCTAACTAACACTGTAGAACATCGGTTCCCCAACCTTTTCAGCACCAGGGACTGGTTTCATGGAAGACAATTTTTCCACAGACAGTGGGGCTGGGGGGCGAGGGAAGTGTTTTGGGATGAAACTGTTCGACCTCAGATCATCAGGCATTAGGTTCCCTTAAGGAGCACCAACCTAGATCCCTCGCATCCCTCACATGCGCAGTTCACAATAGGGTTTGTGCTCCTATAAGAATCCAGTGCCATCGCTAATCTGACAGGAGGCAGAGTTTAGGTGGTAATGCTCGCTGGCCCGCTGCTCACCTACTTCTGTGTGGCCTGGTTCCTAATGGGCCACCGACTGGTAGTGGTCCATGACCTGGGGGTTGGGGACCCCTGCTGTAAGTAACAGAAAAGCAAAGAAGCCTTGTCCCTTTCTGCTTTCCAGGAGCTTGCAGACTACAATTTAGCAATTCCATAAACCAGAATATGCTATACTAAAACAACAGAACTCTATAGAAGTTCTAAGAAGGAAGAAATTAATTCTGATAGCAGACTATATAATACTAATACTAGTAATAGTACTAATACAAACTCTTTTTGTCTTTTTTTTTTTTGGTCCTTTTTGTGGAGAACAGGTCCTCGCTATATTGCCCAACTCCTGGGCTCAAGCTATCCTCCCATCTCTGCCTCCCTAAAAGCTGGGATTACAGGCGTGAGCCACCACGCCCAGCCATAGGCATGTTTAATCCAGTCAAATTTCAGTACCAAATAACTATCATCATCATAAACGGGAATCTGGTTGAAGGGGGTAGCAAGGGAAGCCTTTCTTTTAATGTTTCCATCTTCACGTTTGTTTTCCTGGATGAGGTTTAACTCTTATGGACAGAAATACAGAGTTCACTTGAGCATGAAATACCAGACAAGGAGACAGGTGTAAATTGGCCCTGTTCTCCTGAATCCTGCCTGCCTACTTTCCAGGAAGGCCAACCTCCCCCTGTTTTTTCCCAGCATAAGTCCAACTCCTTCCCTCATTATGGTTTGTCATAAGAACTCTGTCTTATACTGGTGCAAGTAGAAAAAAAGAGAGTATTATTCCTTTTCTTTTTTTCACATAATACTTCTTCCTACCCTGGGTTTGCTAACCTCTGGCTTGAATACGCACCACGCAAAGATGTATAGTCTTCCTCCTTTCCTATCCCTCCCCTTAATCTGAAGGAAAGCAGCAGGTGATAGAATGCATAAAAGATGGGGGCAGGGCTGGAGTCTTTTCTCACACACTATGGATGTTGCTCAACAGAATGGGTGTGAAATTTAGTCAGAGCCACAGCATGTGTTTCAATTTTCCAGGGAATTTCCTCTTCCTAACTGTAGGTTTAACCCTTTCTTCTGTGTAGTGAATGCCAGAGGCTACCCAAAAAATATGAAATGAGTTATTTGTAAGAAGGAGAAAATGCCAGGCTTTTACCAGGCTCTTTTGAGATCTAGGATCTCCAGCTTATTTCTTGCTAAATGATTGTGGAAAAAGACATAGACTTTGGAGTTGCATGACCTGGCTTCATATCCCATCTCTCTCTACCATTGAGTGGTCTTGGCAGTTACTTGATCTTTTTTTTTTTTTTTTTTTTGAGATGGAGTTTCACTCTGTCACCCAGGCTGGAGTGCAGTGGCACAATCTTGACTCACTGCAACCTCCACCTCCCAGGTTCAAGCGATTCTCCTGCCTCAGCCTCCTGAGTAGCTGGGATTACAGGTGCCCGCGAGCATGCCTGGCTAATTTTTGTATTTTTTTTTTTTTTGAGACGGAGTCTTGCTCTGTCGCCCAGGCTGGAGTGCAGTGGCGCGATCTCTGCTCACTGCAAGCTCCGCCTCCCGGGTTCATGCCATTCTCCTGCCTCAGCCTCCCCAGTAGCTGGTACTACAGGCACCCACCACCACGCCAGGCTAATTTTTTTGTGTTTTTTAGTGGAGACGGGGTTTCACTGTGTTAGCCAGAATGGTCTCGATTTCCTGACCTCGTGATCCACCCACCTCGGCCTCCCAAAGTGTTGGGATTACAGGCGTGAGCCACCGCGCCCGGCCTAATTTTTGTATTTTTTTTAGTAAAGACAGGGTTTCGGGCTGGGCACGGTGGCTCACGCCTGTAATCCCAGCACTTTGGGAGGCCGAGGTGGGCGGATCACAAGGTCAGGAGATGGAGACCATCCTGGCTATCACGGTGAAACGCCGTCTTCACTAAAAATACAAAAAATTTGCCAGTCATGGTGGTGGGCACCTGTGGTCCCAGCTACTTGGGAGGCTGAGGCAGGAGAATGGCGTGATCCCGGGAGGCAGAGCTTGCAGTAAGCTGAGATCGCACCACTGCACTCCAGCCTGGGTGACAGAGCAAGACTCCATCTTAAAAAAAAAAAAAAAAGACAGGGTTTCACCATGTTGGCCAGGCTGGTCTCAAACTCTTGACCTCAAGTGATCTGTCTGCCTCTGCCTCCCAAAGTGCTGGAATTACAGGCGTGAGCCACTGCACCTGGCTGATCTTTTTGAATCTCCATTTTTTCATCTGCAAAATAATATAAAAACTTGCCTTACAGTATTCTTGTGAGAATTACATGAGCTGATGGGTACAAGGTGCCTAGTACAATGCATACCCTCTCCACAGTATGCACTCAGCATATGATTATTTTCTTCTCCAGTCTTCACCTCTGGATTCTGAGGCTATCTACTCTTCTTTTGTGCCATGCCATGTTGGGTGTTTGCCATAGTATCAGCTTTTCACTAAAATTTGTTGCTTTTCTCTCTGAATCTAATTCCCTAAGTGCGTTAGGGGGAGGAGCTATTTCACATGATATGCAGAATCCCTCTTGGGGTCCTCATTAAGCTAAAGAACAAGTCTCTGTAAGAATGCTGAGAAGGGCTGGGCACGGTGGCTCACGCCTGTAATCCCAGCACTTTGGGAAGCCGAGGTGGGCGGATCACCTGAGGTCAGGAGTTCAAGACCAGCCTGGCCAACAGGAGTCAAGACCAGCCTGGCCAACAATGGTGAAACCCCGTCTCTACTAAAAATGCAAAAATTAGCTGGGCGTGGTGGTGGTCGCCTGTAATGCCAGCTCCTTGGGAGGCTGAGGCAGGAGAATTGCTTGAACCCAGGAGACAGAGGTTGCAGTGAGCTGAGATTGTACCACTGCACTCCAGCCTGGGTGACAGAACAAGACTCTGTCTCAAAAAAAAAAAAAAAGTTGCTGAGAAGGACTTACAGAGCTTTCCTTTCCCATCTCATACTGGAAGCCATATGAATTTATAAGAGTTCCTTTTTTTTTTTTTTTTTTTAAAGACACAGTCTCACTCTTTCACCCAGGCTGGAGTGCAGTGCCACAGTCTTGGCTCGCTGCACCCTCCACCTCCCAGGTTCAAGCGATTCTCGTGCCTCAACCTCCTGAGTAGGTGGGATTACAGGCACATGCCACCACACCTGGCTAATTTTTGTATTTTTAGTAGAGATGGGGTTTCGTCATGTTGGCAAGGCTGGTCTTGAACTCCTGACCTCAAGTGATCCACCTGTCTTGGCCTCCCAAAGTGCTGGGATTATAGGTGTGAGCCACCGTGCCTGGCCTGCACTTTATAAGAGTTCTAAAATCATACAGTGTTAGAGCTAAAATGAAGTATAGAGGTCACGTAGTCTATTTTATAGGGAAAGAACTGTGGCTCAGAAAAGGTCATGTCGGCCGGGCGCGGTGGCTCAAGCCTGTAATCCCAGCACTTTGGGAGGCCGAGACGGGCGGATCACGAGGTCAGGAGATCGAGACCATCCTGGCTAACACGGTGAAACCCCGTCTCTACTAAGAAATACAAAAAACTAGCCGGGCGAGGTGGCGGGCGCCTGTGGTCCCAGCTACTCGGGAGGCTGAGGCCGGAGAATGGCATGAACCCGGGAGGCGGAGCTTGCAGTGAGCTGAGATCCGGCCACTGCACTCCAGCCTGGGCTACAGAGCGAGACTCCGTCTCCAAAAAAAAAAAAAAAAAAAGAAAAGGTCATGTCGTGCAGGGCATCATAACGGAGTAGTGAGAGCTCTGGAACTAAAGGTCTCCCTTACTTGTCTATTACTATGGTTATAATTTAATTTTTTTTGAAGACTATCTGAGTTCCAAGTGGTCAGGGCCTATTATGCAAGTTTACGCTAAGTATATAAACTTGCTTCTAAATTGTAATGCTGATCATACTTTTAGCAATGGGGAAGTAAACACTGTTGAAGACATTTCAATACCATTCCCTTTGGGAGTAACAGGGCTTCATTGAGAATATTATAAGCTACCACCTGAAAACCTCATTTTTCTACAAAGGTTGCCCAAGGGGCACTGAGGTAGCAGTTCAGCTGGCTGTTGAGTCTCTTCTCCCAGACTGGTGAATTGGGAAGCAAACTTGTTTCTTCTTTCTTCATTCTCCCAAATAATACCAAGTAGGGGAAACTCACCCCAAGCCCCCGTCTGGCTTTCCTTTTTTTTTTAAATTTACAGTATAATTAACATACAATAAAATATGCAGATGTTAGATGTTCGGTTGCTAAGTTTTGATAATTGTATAAACCATGTAACCAGCATGAATAAAGAACACACAGAACATTTCATCTCCCCAGAAATATCCCCTGTGCCTCTTTGAGTCCCCCAACCCCACACGTATGTACAAAACCATTTTCTATCACTATGGATTAGTTTTGTTTTTGGATTTTATATAAATGAAATCACACGGGATATACTCTTTCACAGCTACCTTCTTTTAGCTTAGCATGTTTTTGGAATTTATCCATGTTGCATGTATCAGTAGTTTTTTCTGTTTTGCTTTTCCAAGTGGTAGTCAATTGTGTGGATATATAAGGAGAAAAGGTCGAGGTTGGTGAAGGGCTTTCATCTGGCACGTAGCCTGACTACCCTTTGCTCAAGAGCATTTGGGCCACCAGAGGCCCCCCTCCTTAAGACGAAGATGTTCACTTACCTGCTTTAAATGTACCAGGCCACAGCATATACACTATTATGTAGCTATGTCTTGTAAAAGTCTCTAATCGGCATCCATTAGATGAGTCGAATTCTGCTGGCCAAGCCTTAGCCTATCAGGGGGCTGGCACCAAATATGGAGGCTGGAGTAGGGTTTCAAACACCTGTTTCAGCTTTTTAAGCGTCCAATTCAGGCCACTGTGCTCTGGCAGCATCATGATGTAGCTTCTTCTCTCTTGCCAAATCCTCAACTTAAAGAACCTAGGCCCTTAGGGGAGGAAAATATAGAGCTGGTGGAGAGGGGAGGGGTGTGCAGCAACATTGAAGAACTGTTTCTTTTAAAGTTAAACACATGTCTACCCTGTGGCTGAGCACTTTCGCTCTTAGGTATTTAGTCAAGAGAAACAAACACATTCACAAAAAGACTTGTGTAGGAAAGTGTACAGTAGTAATAGTGAAAAACTAGAAACAACTCAAATATCCTTCAGTAAGAGAATGGATAAATTCTTTGGGAGTGGAGGACTTACAGAGGATTCTCTTGTGGACCTCCTCTCTTTCTAGGAATCATTCTTGTTTCTATCCTTATTTCTTTCTGGATTTTTCTGAATTTGGTTATGTTTTAAATGCCATATAATGGAATACTCATTATTTGTAAGTTGATTGAGCATAAAGTATTTTATTATAAAGTGGTCATCCATCACAAGGAGGCATGTGGCTGTAAAAAACATTAACTCTGTACTCTGGGCTGGAATGCAACTTTACCAGAATAATGGAGCTTTTGTATTAAGTGTGCAGTTGGGATAAAACGAGAGATAGACAGACAGACAGTGTTGGGGAAACAGGTGTTGGCTGGGCCCAGCTTCTGTCCCATGTTTTGTGAAGTTGTTTTCCAACCCTTTCAGGATTGCTCCTCCAGATTTAGCTGTCTTAAAGGTTCTATCAGCACCTTTTGAGCAAATAAGGTGTGACTTTTCAGGGTACTGCTACTTCCATAAACTTTATCTGTTTACTGTCCAGCTCACAGACATGTCTAGAGACAGCAGTGGCAAGTGATTAGTGTACTTGTCCTATCTCCATCTATTTTTGATGCCTTTGTTTCCCCATCAGTAAAATGGGAACTATCCCTTATCATAAAGTTCTTGAGCCTTTTAGCATGAGGGTGGCTGAAACAGCATAAAGACTTCTTAATCTGGCTGGGCACAGTGGCTCATGCCTATAATCCCAGCACTTTGGGAGGCCAAGGCAGGAGGATCACTTGAGTCCAGGAGTTCAAAACCAGCCTGGGAAATATAGCAAGACCTCATCTCTACAAAGAAAAATTGTTTTTAATTAGCCAAGCGTGGTGACGTACGCCTGTAGTCCTAGCTACTCGGAAGGCTGAGGTGGAAGGATCACTTGAGAAGTTGCAGTGAGCCAAGATTGTGCCACTGCACTCCAGCCAGGGTGACAGAGTGAAACCCTCTCTCAAAAAAATAAAAATAAAAAGACCCCTTAGTCTTGGTGTCACTAAGAATTTATGATATGCTGCTGTACTAACTATTTCCAGCTCTTGGGAAAACATTAACTCTGTACTCTGAGAGTGCAGTGAGTGAGAATGAATGAGTTAGGTCCTATACACTGAAGGGATAGGGAAAGGTTACTTAGCAGTCCTGTAATTGCAACTGGGGATTGTCTGATTCTTCTCCAGGAGGTTTGACTATTATCTCTTCAGGCTTTTTCATCATCTGCAAACTTTGCTAATGTCAGTTCAGAATTTAGTTCTTTTTAATTTCCTCTTTGTCTCTTTCAGGGCTGGTAGAAAAGACCTGACAGTGATAATTGATAATAAACCTATAATGCTGCTATTGAACAATGAAATTTTTTACTAGACTCTGAAGGGAATTTGGATTGAAAAAGTTGCTCCAAGTGTAATGACTGCATAAAGCTGGGGTGAATTGTTCTGTTGTCAAGTATACCAACAGAAGTTTTTAATTTCTCCTGGGCTTTCAAATTGCCTGCTTAAGTCGGGGCTTGGTCTTATACAGTGCATGCAGAAAACAACAAGGCAGAGTGAAGGGCCACAGTAGCTCTGGTTTGTCTGTATGTTGTAACTGAATTGCTTTCCTTTCAATATGTGCCAATTTCCTCTAGAAAGAAGAGAACTAGTATTTAGGGTTGATATGCATCAAACTTGTGCTTTCAGTAAGACAGATGGATCAGTCTGTCCTTGGGCCTCTGAAATATGATTGAGACCAGTCCCTGTGGGCCTCATTTATCCCTGCCAGCCTTGTTAAAGGGGCCTCACCCTCCCTCTTTGGATTAGGAGGGAACCTAGGTAAACCTGACAATTTGTATGGCAGTACTACAATCAATAACTAACAATGTTTAGTCACTGGTTAGAAGAAGGAGAGGTGCGGAAGAAACTTCAATTCTAGGATGGTTGAGTTTTAAAATTTTTTGCTTTGTTTTGTTTTGTTTTTGAGACGGAGTCTTGCTCTGTCGCACAGGCTGGAGTGCAGTGGCAGAATCTCGGCTCACTGCAAGCTCCACCTCCCAGGTTCACGCCATTCTCCTGCCTCAGCCTCCTGAGTAGCTGAGACTACAGGCGCCCACCACCACGCCCGGCTAATTTTGTGTATTTTTAGTAGAGACAGGGTTTCACTGTGTTAGCCAGGATGGTCTCAATCTCCTGACCTTGTGATCCACCCGCCTTGGACTCCCAAAGTTCTGGGATTCCAGGCGTGAGCCACCACGCCCAGCCAAGTTTTACATTTTTGTCATCCAAGTCATGCAGTTAATGTATCTAGTAGTAAACTTATACAATAGGCCAGGCACAGTGGCTTATGCCTGTAATCCCAGCACTTTGGGAGGCTGAGGCAGAAGGATCATTTGAGGCCAGGAGTTCAAGACCAGCCTGGGCAACATAGCAAGACCCCACATCTACAAAAATTTAAAAAATTAGCTGGGCGTGGTGGCACATGCTGGTAGTCTTAGCCACTCAGGAGTCTGAGGCGGAAGGATTGCTTTCGAGCCTAGGAGTCTGAGTTTGCAGCGAGCTGTGCTTGTACCATTGTACTCCAGCCTGAGCAACAGAGCAAGACTCTGTCTCAAAAAGACAAACAAAAAGCTCCCTGTACCATAGCATGGTATAATATTGAAGAGTATAACACAGTGGCTTTGGAGTCACAATAGACATGGATTCAAATTTTATCTCTTCCACTTACTGTGTGACCTTGGGGAGGTCACTTAACCTCTTAGAGCCTTTGTGTCCTTATCTGTAAAGTGAGGACAGTAACACTATTTCCCTGAGTTATTGGGAGGATAAAATAAAATTATATATGGTAATTATGTTTAATAAAATAATGTAGCTGGCCGGGCATGGTGGCTCACACCTATAATCCCAGCACTTTGGGAGGCTAAGGCAGGCAGATCACCTCAGGTTAGGAGTTCAAGACCAGCCTGGCCAACACGGCGGAACACCATCTCTACTAAAAATACAAAAATTAGCCAGTGTGGTGGCATGCGCCTGTAATCCCAGCTACACTCAGGAGGCTGAGGCAGGAGAATCGCTTGAACTCGGGAGGCGGAGGTTGCAGTGAGCTGAAATCACGCCATTGTACTCCAGCTTGGGCAACAAGAGCGAAACTCCACCTCAAAAAAATAAATAAATAAAAATAATATAATGTAGCTGTTGCTGATGTCTGAGGCAAATTAAGGTTGTTGTTCTGGCAATGAAATGTTATTCTTGTAAGGGTGGTAGATAGCAGCTCCTAGCAGTAAGTTAACCTGGCTATTTAGCAGGAATGCCCAAGGTAGGAAACTCATTCCTCTTCTAATCAGGATTCATACATCATATTGGACAAAAGCATACAATAAACTATTTTCCCATGTGTATGCTGCCTTTTAGTGCCTATCTTATCTTTTGAAAGTGGAGGCTAAGAAAAAATCTGACCCTCAGGCAGACCAGAATAGCCTTACTCAGCAAGGAGACAATGACAAAAATGATGATTTCAGGAGCAGAGATTTACTGAAAGCAGCCTGCTCTGGGATACACATGCTGTTAGGGATTTTGACCCTGAAAAAATATATCCTCTTCCTATCCTCTCTCTAAGGAGAGGTCGAGCTGCTGTAGGAATGGAAATGGGGGCAAGGCCCTGACAAAGGTGTTCAAGCCAGAGAGCATATATAGATGGCAAAAATAGTTTTCTGTCTTGGTCATCTTGAACCTTTTTGCACCAGATATCTAGGGAGGAAGAGTTCTTATATAATCTCTGGGTTAGGTTGGGGCCTCATGAACATGACATTCCACAAAGTACTTATCAGTGGCAGTTTAGGAGAAAACAAAAAATTATGATTTCGAATCCCTGGGGTTTTCAGGCTTTAAATGTAACCTCAAGGTGTATACATTCAGGAATTCCTCATGTTTAATCAAAGTTAAGGTTTGGGGTTTTGATTCATGAAAAAACAGATTGGGGCTGGGCACGGTGTCTCAAGCCTGTATTCCCATCGCTTTGAGGGCCAATGTGGGTGGATTGCTTGAGCCCAGGAATTCAAGACCAGCCTGGGCGAGAGAGAGAGAGAGAGAGAGAGAGAAGAAAAACAGGTTGGGTTGGCCTTTGAGGGATTGATCAGCCAGAAAAGTGAACACTTTCCAAAGGGTTTGTTTTTGTTGTTGTTGTCTTTTGAGACAGGGCCTCACTGTCACCCAGACTGGAATGCAGTGGTGCCATCACTGCTCACTCCAGCCATGACATCCCTGGGCTCAAGTGATCTACCCCCCACATCAGCCTCCTTGGTAGTTGGGACTACAGGCGCATGCCACCACACCTGGCTAATTTTTTTGGTTTTTTGTTTTTTGTTTTGAGACAGAGTCCCTCTCTGTCACCCAGGCTGGAGTGCAATCTTGGCTCACTGCAACCTCTGCCTCCCGGGTTCAAGCGATTCTCCTGCCTCAGCCTCCCGAATAGCTGGGATTACAGGTGTCTGCCATCACACCCAGCTAATTTTTGTATTTTTAGTAGAGACAGGGTTTTGCCATGTTGGCCAGGCTGGTTTCCAACTCCCGACCTCAGGTAATCTACCCTCCTCGGCCTCCCAAAGTGCTGGGATTACAGGCGTGAGCCATTACACCCAGCTTTCCCATATACTTTAAATCATCTCTAGATTACTTGTAATGCCTAACTCAATATAAATACTATGTAAATAGTTATACCATATTTAGGGAATAATGACAAGGGAAAAAAATTGTAGATGTTCAGTACAGATGCAACCATCCACTTATTTTTTTCTGAATATTTTTGGTCTGTGGTTGATCGTGATCGTGTACACTGATGTTGGATCCACAGACACAGAGGGTCAACCATAATTTACCTTTTTTTTTTTTGAGACAGGGTCTTGCTCTGTCGCCCAGACTGGACTACACATGATACGATCTCGGCTCACTGCAACCTCTGCCTTCCCGGCTCAAGCGGTTCTCATGCCTCAGCTAACAGAGTAGCTGGGATTACAGGTGCGCACCACCATGCCCAACTGATTTTTGTATTTTTTGTAGAGACAGTGTTTCACTATGTTGTCCAGGCTGATATCTAACTGCTGACCTCAAATGATCTGCCCGCCTTTGCTTACCAAAGTGATGGGATGACAAGCGTGAGCCACTAAGCCCAGCCTAATTTGCCTTTTTTCGTGTAAGTGGTTGGTACCATTGTCTTCTACTGCTGGCCCTAAGTGGACCTATGGATCCTCCTTTTACCTGCATGCAGCAATGATTAAGCCAAAATCATACTTTGTATCTTAAAAATCGTAATGTCAGAGTTAATAGCCCCCTAAGTCTAGAAGCATCCTGAGAAGCTAAGAATTTGTTTGATAAAAAGAAGCAGATCTGAGAAACTGTTGTGTGATAGCTGAGAAAAGAGCCACTGTCAAGAGCTTAGACAAACAAACAGGCCTTGCCTTCCCTCCAGGCTAGACTCTCTGCATTCGTGTGCATTTACCCCCAAATGGTACTTTGCATTTAGAATCATAAGTTTTAGGGACCTAAGGGGGCCTTAAAGAATCTAGTTAAATTACTATCACCACCAGCACCTTCCCCAGGAAATCCCAATGGATGAGGAAACTGTGGCCCAGAGAAATGAGGTGTTTTTGCCCAAGGTCACACAGTTAATGACAGAACCAGAACTGGGCCTAGTGCATTTCTTTATTTCGTATCTCCTGTTGTATAGGGCAGGGCTGCAAAGGCCTGTCTGGGTTTTACCCTTAAGTCCAGGCTAGGAATTACGGCTATGGGACCTGCCCGTTGACAGTGTTCTCTGGAATCTGTTCCTGAAATGAAGCCTAAATTCCCACCTGTCCATTCATAGGTCTGGAAAACTTTGAAGCTGATAAACAAAGGTATGGGAGGTGTGGCAGTTATTCCAGAGTCTTCTGGCTTTGCCAAAGGTTAGCTTTGATCATTCTTTGGACCACTACCCCTCCCTTTTTTTTTTTTTTTTTTAAATTTTTGAAACAGGGTTCCACTCTGTTGCTCAGGGTGGAGTGCAATGGTATGATCAGGACTCACCTCAGCTTCCCTAGTAGCCAGGACCACAGGTGCACACCACCATGCCTGGCTAATTTTTTCATATTTTGTACAGATTAAGTCTCACTATGTTGCCCAGGCTGCTCTTGAACTGCTGGGCTCAAGTGATTCTCCAACCTCTGCCTCCCAAAGTGCTGGGATTAGAGGTGCAAGCCACCACACCTGGCCTGGACCACTACTCTTGATGTCCTCTAGTGACCAAAAAGAACACAGCTTCTTCCTACTGAGCTTACCGTACATCAGAAATTTTTGTAGATCACTATCAATCTTGACTTTTGCAAGAAATATATTCCTGGGGTATACAGTGTAGTCAGAAAAGTAGCATATGAGACCTAACACTTTCTCCTAAAATGGAATGTACAGATATAGACAGAAAAGCCTAAAACCAAAAAGCTTTTATCATCTGTCTCTGGATACAGAAATGTTAGAGGGGTAAATGAACTAATTTCTTTTTTTATCATGCTATGATTTATTAGTCTGTTATACATGATCCATCTTGTGAATGGTGGCATTCTGTCTCCAGGAACGTGGGCCAATATTTGCAGGGTAAAGAACAAGCATGGGAGCAGGCTGGTGACCCTCTAGAAAGCAAGAAGAGAGAAGTAGACTCTGAGGGCAAAAAGGTCGAGACAGGCATTTCTGAAGCCAAATGGTGTTGAAATAACATACCGCAGGCCTTTTTCCTTGTCAGCGTAATCCAATTGAGAATGCCCAACTGCCCCTGATAAAAGTCACTCAGGAGTGAAGAGCTTCGCTACCAGGGAAAGCAGCTTATGTGTGCATTTCGGCTCAGGAATGTGCCAGCCCAATGCTGGCCAAATGAGAAAAGGCTGCTGTGGCCTAGAGAACACAGCCTCCTGGGAGGATGGTGGCTGTTCCCTTGTCACTTAGGAGAGTGTTCTGTTTTGTCCAAGGGCAGCGCTTGAGGCCACATGTTGAGGCCTTTGACACAGATTATCAGAGATGGTAGCAGCTCTGATATGAGAAGAGAAAATAATGTCAAGATTCAGCCGGGGGCAGTGGTTCACGCCTGTAATCCCAGCACTTTGGGAGGCCGAGGCGGGCAGATCACGAGGTCAGGAGATGGAGACCATCCTGTCTAACACAGTGAAACCCCATCTCTACTAATAATACAGAAAATTAGCTGGGTGTGGTGGCAGGCACCTGTAGTCCCAGCTACTCGGGAGGCTGTGACAGGAGAATGGCTTGAACCAGAGAGGCGGAGGTTGCAGTGAGCCGAAATTGTGCCATTGTGCTCCAGGCTGGGTGACAGAGCGAGACTTTGTCTCAAAAAAAAAAAAAAAAGTCAAGATTCACCCCCGTTTTGGACAGGTCACCTCATCATTTGAGAAGACAAGAGAAATGGGAGACATCTGCAGATTCTCAGATAGACATTGGGCCAAATTGACACTTCTGTTTTAATGTCATAATTGGGGAGTGAAGCACCCTACCCAGTCGTATTGAGTACAGTATGAGCAGAACACCACCAAGACATCTCCAAAGGGCTTCACTTTGCTTTGGGTTGAAGTGACTCATGAGCCTCTCCAGAAATAATTTAATAATTCTTGTTGTAATTTGTCACTGTCCAGAAATTGGACCTGGATTTGATTCTAGAAGGATCCCAAATGTTTTCTCTAATGGGGGATTAGATTTCCCCTCCTTGTACCCTTTTTCCCCCAGATGACTGGTTCATCTTAGAACATGGACCAGTCACCTTCAGAGCACCCCTCTACCTAATCTGCACTCTGTGTTTACTGGACTGTTTGTGCCTTGAGGTTGACAGCCTTCCAGGGCGGGAATTTTGGCTGCTTGGCTGGGGTGTCAGATGTCTCCTTGGTTGTGAAATTATTCAGCCTGCTTACTATGAGCAGAATCATGGCACTTTTCTCCTGAAGAACTCAGGCAGTTCTCACTCTTCTGGAGAAGATCCAGACAATTGAATCTCAGTCCCCAGACAGGCTGAACTGTGAGATAGGACACCAGAAACCTTTCTGTTCTAGCCTCGTAGGAAGCAGTAAAGTTGGGTGGCTACGAGCAGAGCTTTTAGAGTCGGATGGACCTGAATTTGATTCCCATTTCCACTACTAGCTAGCTGTATGATCTTAGCTGGTGGGGACATCTCCTTATCCTTTCTAAGCCTCGTTTTCATCTTCAAAATGGGGTTAATTATGAAGGTATGTAAAGTGCATAGCACATGGCATGGCACAGGTAATAAATGTTAGCTGCTGCTGTTACTGTTAACTCTTCTAAAGTGAGGATGAGTACTTTAATAATTCATTTTAAAAAGGAAGCCTGTTCTTTCTCTGATACCTCGGAGAAAGCTGAAGCCCTCAGAAATTAAAAGTGCTATCCCAAATTGTACGGTAAATAACAACTACCTATTATGTCAGTATTTATTCTTAACTTGTATTCCTTTTATGGTTTAGGATTCAAAGGTAGAATTTTTTTATATATATTTACTTTTAAGAAATGAACTGGTGGCCGGGCGCAATGTCTCACGCCTGTAATCCCAGCACTTTGGGAGGCCAAGGCGGGCGGATCACGAGGTCAGGAGATCAAAACCATCCTGGCCAACATGGTGAAACCCCATCTCTACTAAAAATACAAAAATTAGCTGGGTGTGGTGGCGTGTGCCTGTAGTCCCAGCTACTCGGGAGGCTGAGCCAGGAGAATTGCTTGAACCTGGGAGGTGGAGGTTGCAGTGAGCCAAGATTGTGCCACTGCACTGCACTCCAGCCTGGTAATAGAGCGAGACTTCGTCTCAAAAGTAAAAAAGAAATGAACCGGTATACAATATAGAAAACACTGGACTGCTGTGACTCTAGAGCTAAAAACTAGAACAATATCTTAGTTATATTTATTATACACTTTATTCCATGCATTGTACCAAGTGTTTTACATGCATCAAATGAGATAATATGTGTAAATTGCTTAATACCATGCCTAGCGCATAGTATGTGCTCAATGAATGTTTGTTGCTATTATTTATTTTAAATGTAATTTATTTAAATTCTCTAATACCCATTTACAAGTAATACAATTAGAGACCCAGAACACTTAAGTAATTAAAGTCACATAGCTATTAAGTTGCAGAACTGGGATTTGAATCATCCATGAAAGCCCATGATTCTACCTAGTACCCTCAGCGTCTAGTCCTGATTCCAATACTAAGTGGCCTTGTACAAATTACTTAACTTCCCTAAATCTCAGTTACCTCATTATAAGTTATTTTCAGGCCCTGTTGTAGCTATAATATCCTAGGATTTGGAGGATTTTCCTGAATGATCAGTCAAAAAGTATGACTTATTTTTCTAGGGTACTGTTTAATCTCTGAGTAACTTCCCTAGAAAACTGATGCAGTCTATAAACTGCTGCTTAGTACACAAAGAGATATATACAGAGGTTGAAAGTATTAGCTGGGCGCGGTGGCTCAAGCCTGTAATCCCAGCACTTTGGGAGGCTGAGACGGGCGGATCACGAGGTCAGGAGATCGAGACCATCCTGGCTAACATGGTGAAACCCCGTCTCTACTAAAAAATACAAAAAAAAAAAAAAACAAACAAAAAACTAGCCGGGCGAGGTGGCGGGCGCCTGTAGTCCCAGCTACTCGGGAGGCTGAGGCAGGAGAATGGCGTAAACCCGGGAGGCGGAGCTTGCAGTGAGCCGAGATCCGGCCACTGCACTCCAGCCTGGGTGACAGAGACTCCGTCTCAAAAAAAAAAAAGTATTTAAAATTTTTTATAACAATGTGACAGTAGTTACATGTATGTTGATTCTAGCAATAAAAAGTTGGACTTTATGTTTTTTAAATTTTTCTAGTAATTCACTCTATTTTATAAAACTATGGGTCTGCAGTGGATTGACATAAAGGAAAAAAAAAACTGACTCTTCACCACAGATAGTTTGACAAGCACTATTCTAGACGACCATCTGAACATCTCACCAGGATTATAAATTCAAATTTGTTTGTTTTTAAATTACATGTTTATGAAAAGGTACCCCTTAAATTAGAAATACCCTTACTAATGGCTGGACATAGTGGTTCATGCCTGTAATCACAGCACTTTGGGAGGCTGAGGCAGGTGGACCACCTGAGGTCAGGAGTGGAGTTTGAGACCAACCTGGCCAACATGAAGAAACCCCGTCTCTACTAAAAATATAAAAATTAGCTGGGCATGGTGGTACACGGCTGTAATCCCAACTACCTGGGAGGCTGAGGCAGGAGAATCGCTTGAACCCGGGAGGCAGAGGTTGCAGTGAGCCAAGATCACACCACTGCACTCCAGCCTGGGTGACAGAGCAAGACTCTGTCTCAGAAAAAGAAAAAGGAAAAAAAAAAGAAATAATCCTTACTAGTGATGCCCTGCTAGGAGTTCAACTTTCCCCTAACCCCATGTGCTGCAGAGCTGCTCCTATTAAAGCTTCTCTTATGCTCCTGGCAATCATCATTTTGAACCTAGAGAGCAAAACTCTTGTTCTCCCTAGACAAAACTCTTTGAGGAAAGTTAACTTTATATATCATGATTCTCTTTTTGGGAAGAGGTAGGGAAGTGACATGATAATGAAAGTTCCTGGTGGGCTCATTAAAAAGTTTAGCCCTTCTAGTTTTTCATCAGTAGGTTTCTATAAAGCACTGACTTACAAAATGAAAGTGCTGGAATGAACATATCTTAGCAGTCATAGATTCTAATAATCTTTTTTTTTTTTTTTTTTAAACAGAGTCTCCCTCTGGTCACCCAGGCTGGAGTGCAGTGGTACAATCTCAGTTCATTGTAGCCTCCGCCTCCCAGGTTCAAGCAGTTCTCATGCCTCAGCCTCCAAAGTAGCTGAGATTACAGGCAAATGCCACCACACCAGGCTAATTTTTTTTGTATTTTAGTAGAGACATGGTTTCACTCTGTTGGCCAGGCTGGTCTCGAACTCCTGACCTCAAGTGATCCACTTGCCTTGGCCTCCCAAAGTGCTGGGATTACAGGTGTAAGCCACTGCACCCAGCTGATTTCAACTATCTAATTTGACAGATGAAGGTCTTGGGTATCATATGTCTGGCTATTGATAGGAGTGAGACTACTGATCCCTAGTCCATTGACTAAATTGTATGCTGTGTGAGGGTTACACACAGAGCCTTGGCCGGGTGCGGTGGCTTATGCCTGTAATCCCAGCACTTTGGGAGGCCAAGGCAGGCGGATCACCTGAGGTCGGGAGTTTTGAGACCAGCCTGACAAACATGGAGAAACCCGGTCTCTACTAAAAATACAAAATTAGCTGGGCATGGTGGTGCTCATCAATACAGTGATGAGAGAAACCAAGAAGATCTGAACAATGGAGAGACATACTATGTTCATGAATTGGTAGGCACAACATAGCAAAGATATTGTGTCTCCCCAAATTGATCTATAGACTCAATGCAAATCCTTTCAAACTTCCAACAAAGCAAGTTTATCTTAAATTGAAATGCAAAGGCAAAGGAATTGAAACACAGAATGATATTGGAAAAAAAAACAAAGTTGGAGGAATCACACCACTGTTATTAAGACTTAGTATAAGCCGGGTGCAGTGGCTCACGCCTGTAATCCCAACACTTTGGGAGGCCGAGGCGAGTGGATCACCTGAGGTTAGGAGTTCGAGACCAGCCTGGCCAACATGATGAAATCCCGTCTCTACTAAAAATAGAAAAATTAGTCAGGCAAGGTGGTGCGTGCCTGTAATCCCAGCTACTCGGGAGGCCAAGGCATGCGAATTGCTTGAACCCGGGAGGTGGAGGTTGCAGTGAGCCAAGATCATGCCACTGCCCTCCAGCCTGGGCGACAGAGTGAGACTCTGTTTCAAAAAAAGACTTAGTATATATTGGCCGAGCACAGTGGCTCACGCCTGTAATGCCAGCACTTTGGGAGGCCGAGCAGGTGGATCACAAGGTCAAGAGATTGAGACCATCCTGGCCAACATGGTGAAACCCCATTGTTACTAAAAATACAAAAATTGGCCGGGTGCAGTGGCTCACGCCTGTAATCCCAGCACTTTGGGAGGCCAAGGTGGGCGGATCACAAGGTCAGGAGATCGAGACCATCTTGGCTAACACGGTGAAACCCTGTCTCTACTGAAAATATAAAAAATTAGCCAGGTGTGGTGGCGGGCACCTGTAGTCCCAGCTACTTGGGAGGCTGAGGCAGGAGAATCGCTTGAACCCAGGAGGCGAGATTGCAGTAAGCCAAGATCGAGCCACGCACTCCAGCCTGGGCAACAGAGCAAGACTCCATCTCAGAAAAAAAAAAAAAGACTTAGTATATAGTTATAATAATTAACACAGTGTGCTGTTGTCACACTTAAACACATAGATCAGTGAAACAGAACAGAGAACCCAGAAGAGACTCACACAAATATGGCAAATTTAATTTTAATTTTAATTTTTTGGAACAGGGTCTCACTCTGCACCCCAGGCTGGACTGCAGTGGTATGATCACAGCTCACTGCAGCCTCAAGCTCCCAGGCTCAAGCAATCCTCCTACCTCAGTCTCCTGAGTAGCTGGGACTACAGGCACGTGCCATCATGCCTGGTTAATTTTTTTTTTTTTTTTTGAGACAGGATCTCATTCTGTCACCAAGGCTGGAGTGCAGTGGCACGATCTCAGCTCACTACAACCTCTTACCTCCTGGGTTCAAGATACTCTTTCACCTTAGCCTCCCCAGTAGCTGGGTCTTACAGGTGTGTGCCACCATGCCCCACTAATTTTTGTATTTTTTGGTAGAGATGGGGTTTCACCATGTTTGCCAGTCTGGTCTTGAACTCCTGACCTCAGGTGATCCACCCACCTCAGCCTCCCAAAGTGCTGGGATTATAGGCATGAACCACTGCTCCTGGTCCATGCCTGTTTTTTTTGTTTGTTTGTTTTTAATTTTCTTTTTTTTTTTTTTTTTTGAGACAGAGTCTTGCTCTGTCACCCAGGCTGGAGTGCAGTGGTGCGATCTCGGCTCACTGTAAGCTCCACCTCCGGGGTTCACACCATTCTTCTGCCTCAGCCTCCCGAGTAGCTGGGACTACAGGCGCCCACCACCACGCCTGGCTAATTTTTTGTATTTTTAGTAGAGACGGGGTTTCACCATGTTAGCCAGGATGGTCTCGATCTCCTGACCTCATGATCCGCCTGCCTCCGTGTCCCAAAGTGCTGGGATTACAGGCGTGAGCCACCGCACCCGCCTTTTCTTAAAAACTATTTTCTATAGAGACGGTCTCACTGTATTCCCCAGGCTGGTCTTGAACTCCTAGACTCAAGGGATACACCCACCTCAGCCGTCCAAAGTGCTGGGACCAGTGCCCAGCCTGGTCAATTTATTTCTGACAGAGGTGCAAAGACAACTTAATGAGACTTGTTGGAAACGGTAGGAAATTCTTAGGCAAGGAAAAAATGAGCCTCAATCTAAACCTCACACCTTATACAAAAATTAACTCAAAATAGATCGTAGGTGGAAAACATAAATCTGTAAACATTTTAGGAGAAAATGAGGGGGGCGGAAATCTTTGTGACTTGCAATTAGGCAGAGTCAATTTAGACATTAAACCAAAACACAATCCATAAAATATTAGTAAATTGGACTTCATCAAGAGTAAAAATGTCTGTTCTATGAAAGATGTTAAGGGAATGAAAAAAATAAGCTTAAGACTGGGAGAAAATATTTACAAATAATTGTATCACTACTGAAGGACTTGAATTCAGAATAAAGAAGTCTCCAAACTCAATAGTAAGAAAACAATTTAGTTTAATAATGGATAAAAGACTTGATCAGTCATGTCACCCAAAAGGATATACAGATGGCAAATAAACACATGAAAAGATGTTCAACATAATTAGTCATTAGAGAAATGCAAATTTAAACCACATGGAGATACTGTTACCTACATACTTGAATCGCTTAAGTAAAAACACTGAAATACCAAGTACTGAAGAGGATGTGGAGAAACTAGAATTCCTATTGCTAGTGGGAATACAAAGTGATAAAATTACATTGGAAAAGAGTTTGACAGTAAAGCTAAACACACCTTTGCCCTTTGACCCAGGAATCCTACCCCTGGGTACTTACCCTAAAGAAGTGGAAACCTGTGTTCACACAAACACTGGTACACGAATGTTTATAGCAGCTCCATTCAAAATTGCCCCAAACTGGAGATCCCACACGTCCTTCAACCAGTGAACGGATAAAGAAACTGTGGTACATACGGGTAATGAATACTACTCAGCAGTAAATAGAAACAAGCTACTGATATATGTAATATATATCAATATATATGCAATATATCAATATTTCCAGCCTGCAATAGCTTGGAAAAATTTCAAAGGCATCATGTTGAATGAAGGAAGCCAATCTGAAAATTGGCTGTAAAATTGTATGCTGTATAAATCATTCATTTAAAGAAAAGAATTAATTTTACCAAATTAACAAAAAGAGACTGAATGCACATCACTCTAGAAGTGTGGACCCCAGATGTAAAACTGCCCTATTCTTTCACCATGAAGGAAGACATGAAGCAAGTATATAGTTGTAGCAACTAAATGAAATCATAGAAAATCTGTACCTGTCCCAATTCACAAAGAGTTTTTTCCTCTAGACTTTTATATGTCAAATATACCACATGACCACTTTTAAGATAACAGACCAAATTGTACATAATTTATGTGCCTAAAGCAGCAAGACTAGATTACTTTACATTTTTTGTGTGCTCTTTTTTTTTTTTTTAAGACGGAGTCTTGCTCTGTCACCCAGGCTGGAGTGCAATGGCGCAAGCTCAGCTTACTGCAAACTCCATCTACTGGGTTCACACCATTCTCCTGCCTTAGCCTCCCAAGTAGCTGGGACTACAGGCGCCCGCCACCACACCCAGCTAATTTTTTTGTATTTTTAGTAGAGACGGGGTTTCACCGTGTTAGCCAGGATGGTCTCGATCTCCTGACCTCATGGTCCTCCCGCCTCGGCCTCCCAAAGTGCTGGGATTACAGGTGTGAGCCACTGCGCCCGGCCCTTTTATGTGCTTTTTTCAAGTATGTTATGTATTTCAGTTTTTCCAAATATTTTAAATTCCTTCTATCTCAACCCCACCACCATCACCACTACACACACACACACACACACACACACGTTCTTCTCTAGGTTTTTTCTGTAAATTTTACATCTCTAGGTGGGGGTAGTGGGGGAAGAGAAGCAGGTTTTTTACAGCTGATGTGATCACTGTACAGACAAGCTTGGAAAATGCTACCCAATCTGCCAATTAATTAAAGCATTAATCTGAGGAGCAGCCGGGCCCAGGAAATGTTTACCCAGGGAGGAGGGGGGGTGATAGGAATTGAGTAGGCAGCTCCCTATATTTGCATGAAAATGAAAGTGCTTAGGAAACCCTGCTTTTGTCTCTAAAGGTGGGACAGCCTAGATCACATCCCTAAACATTTTTGGTCTCTTTAGGAAACCTTTTAGGGAGCTGGTCTCTAAAAGATGAAAGCACAGCACAATCTAGAAAAACAAATTTAAATGCTGGGCAGAGTAGGGTAGAACAAGTACAGTGTAGTATTCTTTGACCTGGAATGGAATCTTCTAAATTCAGGTGTAAAATTTCATCTATTCAGGTAGAATAGATGAAGGGGTTTTCCAAGTTTTGGAACCATATAGGCTGGTTCAAATCCCAGCTCTGCATATTAGTTGTATGATTTGGGACCAAGCATGTATTTGATCTGAGCCTTTTCTCATCTGTGAAATAAAGATTATCAATTGCCCCTTCATCTCAGAGCAGTTAGTTCTCTGCTTACTCTAGGAAGGAAACAGGCTGGAGAGTGGTTACGAACTTCCAAGATTACAGACTGCCTCCACGACTGAGAGACCGCCCAGCCTTTTGTTCTTGTTAAACTTATTTTTCAGCAAGGGACTACAAACTTCAAAGTTTCCTCTCACCCTCCTGGAATATGCTGCACTCTTTCTCTAAGAGAAGTGGCCCTGACCATAACAGCAAAGGACATAAAGACAGGAATCCACCTTTGGACCTAAGGGTCACATTGGCTCTACCCAACATGACGTTACCTATTTATATCATGGGAGGGTGGTGAAATGGGCGTGGAAAATTGACTCACAATATTTGATGATATTGAAGAATTATTGTTAATTTTTTAAAATTGTGATAAAATACATATAATGCAAATTTTACCATTTTAACCATTTGTTAACTCTTTAAGCACAATATTATGGGCCAGGCACGGTGGCTCACACCTGTAATCCTAGCTCTTTGGGAGGCCAAGGCGGGCACATTGCTTGAGCTCAGGAGTTCGAGACCAACCTGGGCAACATGGCATAACCCCATCTCTACTAAAAATACAAAATTAGTGGCTCACGCCTGTAATCCCACCACTTTGGGAGGCTGAGGCGGGCGGATCACAAGGTCAGGAGATTGAGACCATCCTGGCTAACATGGTGAAATACCGTCTCTACTAAAAATATAAAAAATTAGCTGGGCGTGGTGGTGGGCGCCTGTAGTCCCAGCTGCTTGGGAGGCTGAGGCAGGAGAATGGCGTGAACCCAGGAGGTGGAGCTTGCAGTGAGCCGAGATCACGCCACTGCACTCCCGCCTGGACGACAGAGCGAGACTCCGTTTAAGAAAAAAAAAAGGCTGGGCGCGGTGGCTCACACCTGTAATCCCAGTGCTTTGGGAGGCCGAGGCGGGCGGATCACAAGGTCAGGAGATCAAGACCATCCTGGCTAACACGGTGAAACCCCGTTTCTACTAAAAAATACAAAAAATTAGCCAGGCGTGGTGGCGGGCGCTTGTAGTCCCAGCTACTTGGGAGGCTGAGGCAGGAGAATGGCGTGAACCCGGAAGGCAGAGCGTGCCGTGAGCCAAGATCGAGCCACTGCACTCCAGCCTGGGTGACAGAGCAAGACTCCGTCCCCCCCCCCCAAAAAAAGAAAAAATTATCTGGGTGTGGTGACAGATGCCTGTAGTCCCAGCTACTAAGGAGGCTGAGGGACTTGAGCCCTGGACGTGGAGGTTTGCAGTGAGCTGAGATCATGCCACTGCACTCCAGAGCAGGACTCTGTCTCACCAAAAAAAAAAAAAAGATAATATTGTGGTTTGTTCTTTTTTTAAGATTCCTAATCTTTTAGATCTACATACTGAAAATGTTACAGATAAAATGATACAGTGTCTGGGATTTGATTCAAGGTAATCCAGAGGGAAGAAGATTGACCCAACAACAAGGACCTCTAGCCTCATGGCACAAACAAGAACCTTTTTCCAGGGTTTTGCTTCTCTTAGATGGTACCTCTTCATTTTTGTTTATTTTCTTGCAGAACTCTCAGAGATTGAGCCCAATGTATTCCTTCGTCCTTTTCTGGAAGTGATTCGCTCTGAAGATACCACTGGCCCTATCACTGGACTGGCACTCACCTCTGTCAACAAGTTCCTGTCCTATGCACTCATAGGTAAGAGCTCAGGCTTTGTTGCATGATCACAGCACTTCATTTACCACCTTTCCTGGGGTGCCTAGGCCTTAGGCAATGAGCTGGTGATAGTGGGAAATTTTTTCCAGTCATTTCTTTTCTTGTAGAAGATAAATAGGATTGTTACTGGTTATTCATCATGCTAGCTGACTCACGTTGTACAGGGTGGGAAGGGCAGGAGAAGAAGTTTCCTCGGTACTCTGGCTTCTCTATGCTTTCAAAGAGTTAAGGGTATGGTACCTTACTCTTGGAAGTTTGGTTAGGTTTGTTTGTTTGTTTGTTTGTTTATTTATTTTTTGAGACAGAGTCTCACTCTGTCGCCCAGGCTGGAGTGCAGTGGCATGATCTCGGCTCACTGCAAGCTTCGCCTTCCGGGTTCACGCCATTCTCCTGCCTCAGCCTCCCGAGTAGCTGGGACTACAGGTGCCCGCCACCATGCCCGGCTAATTTTTTGTATTTTTAGTAGAGATGGGGTTTCACCGTGTTAGCCAGAATGGTCTCGATCTCCTGACCTCGTGATCCGCCCGCCTTGGCCTCCCAAAGTGCTGGGATTACAGGCCTGAGCCACCGCACACGGCCTAGATAGGTGTATTTTTAAAGTTATTTTTTCAGACACAATGCATGTACATTATAACAAGACAGACAATAAAGAGATATTGAAAAGAAAAGTTAATTGTCCTTCCTGTATCTTTCTTAATGTTCCTCCTCCTCCTTTAGGCAAATAGTGTTAACAGCCTGGTTTGAATCTTTATGTTTTTCTATGTCTTTATAAATGAAGTACCATCCCTTTTTAAAATGAAATAAAGCCGAGTGTGGTGGCTCACGCCTGTAAGCCTAGCACTTTGGGATGCTGAGGCGGGTGGATCATGAGGTCAGGAGTTTGAGACCAGCCTGACCAACATGGTGAAACTCTGTCTCTACTAAAAATACAAAAATTAGCCGGGTGCAATGGCGGGCTTCTGTAATCCCAGCTACTTGGGAGGCTAAGGCAAGTGAATCGCTTGAACCCGGGAGGCGGAGTTTGCAGTGAGCAGAGATCGCACCACTGTACTCTAACCTGAGCGACAGAGCGAGACTCTGTCTCAAAAAAAAAAGAGAGAATAGAATAAAATGAAATAAAAATAGGATTATATGCTGCGTATTTTCTTTTTTCATTTAATAATATTAACTTGCTCGGGCACAGTGGCACATGTCTGTAATCCCAGCACTTTGGGAGGCTGAGGTGGGCTGATCACGAGGTCAGGAGTTCGAGACCAGCCTGACTAACATGGTGAAACCCCATCTCTACTAAAACTACAAAAATTAGCCAGGCGTGGTGGTGCATGCCTGTAATCCCAGCTATTCGGGAGGCTGAAGCAGGAGAATCACTTGGACCCGGAAGGCAGAGGTTGCAGTGAGCTGAGATCACACCATTGCGCTCCAGCCTGGGTGACAGAGCGAGACTCCATCTCAAAAAAAAAAAAAAAAACCCTCTATAGTATTAACTTAAATGTACATGATATAACTATTCATCTGATTTATTCTTTTATATTGTAGAAAATATATATAAAACTTGCCATTCCCATCAGTTTCAGCTTACAATTAATTGGCATTAATTACATTCACAATGTTGTGCAGCCATCACCACCATCTGTTTCCCAAACGTTTTTATTACCCCAAATAGAAACTTAACATAATGGGGAGTTAACGTTAACCAATAACTCCCCATTTCTCTCTCCCCTCGCCCCTTGTATGATTTTTTTTAGTAACTCTATAATTTTCATAGTGTAATATAGATATAACACAATTCATGTGCTCATTCTTAATATTTAAGATTGTTTCCCAGTGAAGTCATAAATAATGCTAATATAAGCACCCTTGATCACATGTCCTTATTAATAATTTTTTTTTTTTTGAGATGGGGTTTCACCATATTGTGCCACCACGCCAGCTAATTTTTGTATTTTTAGTAGAGACGGGGTTTCACCATATTGGCCAGGTTGGTCTCGAACTCCTGACCTCGTGATCCACTCGCCTCGGCCTCCCAAAGTGCTGGGATTACAGGCGTGAGCCACAGTGCCCGGACCCTTATTACTAATTTTACTCTTGTATGAAAGATTTCTGAACTTGGGATTTCTGGATTAAAGACCATGTGCATATTACATTTTTATAGCTATTACCAGTTTGCTTCCCCAAAAGGTTATATCATTTACACTTCCACCAGCAGTGACTGAGAATTTCTACTTCCTTACCCTGTCATCAGCACTGAATATTATCAGTTTTATTTGTGCCAGCTTGGTAGGTAAAAAGTGGTATTTTCTTTTTATTTTTTGAGACAGGGTCTTGCTCTGTCACCCGTGCTGGAGTGCAGTGGCACAATCACGGCTCACTGCAGCCTTGACCATTGGGCTCAGGTGATCCTCCCACCTCCGCCTCCTAAGTAGCTGGGACTATAGGCACACGCCACCACACTCAGCTAGTTTTTGTAGTTTTAGTAGAAATGGAGTTTCTCCATGTTGCCCAGGCTGGTCTTGAGCTCCTGAGCTCAAGAAATCCATCACCGTGGCCTCCCAAATTGCTGGGATTACAGACATGAGCCATTGTACCCAGCCTCTTGTTGTTTTTATTTCCTGGAGGCTGAACATTTGAATTTCCTGTCTTCACTTCTTTTTTTTTTTTTTTTTTTTTTTTTTTGAGATGGAGTCTCGCTCTGTCGCCCAGGCGGGAGTGCAGTGGCCGGATCTCAGCTCACTGCAAGCTCCGCCTCCCGGGTTTACGCCATTCTCCTGCCTCAGCCTCCCGAGTAGCTGGGACTACAGGCGCCCGCCACCTCGCCCGGCTAGTTTTTTGTATTTTTTAGTAGAGACGGGGTTTCACCGTGCTAGCCAGGATGGTCTCGATCTCCTGACCTCGTGATCCGCCCGTCTCGGCCTCCCAAAGTGCTGGGATTACAGGCTTGAGCCACCGCGCCCGGCCTTCACTTCTTTTTTAAATTGAGTTGTGTTTGTTTTTCATGTCAATGTGTACGAGTTCTTTGTATGGTATGAATATTAACCCATTGCCTATCATAGCATTACAAATATTTGCTTCTAATCTAGGCCAAATATTTCCCCTAATCTATAGTTTATCTCTAAATTTGTTCATGGTGTCTTTCTTTGGATTTCTTTTTTAATTGGTCTTGACACTCAATTCGGGAATTCATTTCCCTGATTGGCAGCCCGTGTACAAGGATGAAGAACATAGAAAACAGGCAGCTGTCTTTGTTTCTTAAGTAGGGAGACAAAATATAAGGCTCAGGCTTTAGCTAGCCAGAAAAGAAAATAGTCTTCAGTTCAGGGCAAGAAAACCCTTTATCTATTCTAAAAATGTTGGATTTGCTTAGCTGATACATTCAGGATCCTGAGCCGGAATCCTGGGTACCAGCTAGCTTCTGAACAGGTGCCTCAGCCTCTCTGACATCCTAGTCCCAGCTTCATACTTTTCCTAAACAAAATCAGGCCCAGCCACTTCCAGCCTTGCCCTGAGCACCACCTGCAGGTCATCTCTCTTCACAGCCTCCCGTGACTGCTGCTGCTGTGCCTTTTCTCTCTGCTGTCTTGTTGGTGTTACTCTCTCCCCTTCCTGGACTTGGCAGACGGGCTGGTCATTGGAGACCTCAGGCCAGCTGGTCATTGGAGTTTCCTGTGGTGGGAAAGGAGAATGCTGGAGGTGGTGATTGCAGTGGGCATGAAAAAAAGAGCAGGAAGGAGTGTATGAAAGCCAAAAAAGCAAAGGAGATGGGATTGGCAGATTTCCCTGAAGTTGGTTCCAGAGTAGCCAGAAGAGGAGGACATTTTAAAGAAGGGTTTAGGCTGCTCTTCTAGAAGAAAACTCCTACCTCTTGCTCCTGTGATGCAAGGTTTCAGGGATTATTTTAGATCCTCTTTCAAGGACTGGCCTTTTGTTTGGCCCCATACGGCTGCCAGACCAGAATTTTTGTGCCACTGATTTCATGGGTTGCTAGCAAGCCTTGCCTATGGTTCTTGTCAAAGAGCTGTCACTCTAGTCTGCCTTTTTATTTTTTATGGGTTTTTGTTGAGACAGAGTTCACTCTGTTGCCCAGGTTGGAGTGCAGTGGTGCGATCATGGCTTACTGTTGCCTTGACCTCTGGGGCTCAAGTGACCCTTCTACCTCAGCCTCCTCAGTAGCTAGGACTACAGACATGTTTGGGTTCTCAGCCATTCCCTGAGCTTTAGACTCAGGAACTCCCTGATTTCAGGTACCAAGAAAGAGAAAATGGGCTGGGCTCAGTGGCCCACACCTGTAATCCCAATACTTTGGGATTCTCAGCCATCCCCTGAGCTTTAGACTCAGGAACTCCCTGATTTCAGGTACCAAGAAAGAGAAAATGGGCTGGGCACAGTGGCCCACACCTGTAATCCCAATACTTTGGGAGGCCAGGGTGGGTGGATCACCTGAGGTCAGGAGTTCAAGACCAGCCTGGCCAACATGGTGAAACCCTGTCCCTACTAAAAATACCAAAATTGCTGGGTGGTGGTGGGCACCTGTAATCCCAGCTACTCGGGAGGCTGAGGCAGGAGAATTGCTTGAATCCAGGAGGCAGAGGTTGCAATGATCCGAGATCACGCCACTGGACTCCATCTAGCCTGGGTGACAGAGTGAGACTCTGTCTCAATAAAAAAAAAAAAGAGAAAGAAAATAACAATAATATCTTATAATTCCTGTGACTAAAATTAGGAGGTGTTCCTGCATTATGCCGTGCCACCTCTGGAGCAACTTTCTCTGTCACTTGCAAAGTTTTTTCATATGCCTGCCCTTTCCCCCTACTTAGGCTTCCCTTTTAGAACTACACAGCCCTGGAAAGGATCCTTCAGAGCAGACCTAGGGCAGGAGCTAGGCAAGACCCTTGATGGTGACAACTTATTTGGCTATTTCTCGTGGCTATTTAATACATGAATGAAATGGGAGCTGAGTTCCCTGCTTGATAGTATTTGTGTTCATTTCCAGCATGGTGCTGGTTGTCCGACCTCTAGCTTCTCCCCTCTTATTCTGTACAGCTGAAATCCTCCCTCCTGCCTGCCCCCTAGCTAGTCAACCTCCAGTCCTGTTTAGTTTATCTTTTTTCTCTCCTAATGCCTGTTAAGCTGGAAACAGGATTCTTGCTCATCATCATATTTTAAATAAGAATGAAACTAAAAGAAGAGGTCTTTGGGCTGGGCATCATGCCTGTAATCCCAGTACTTTGGGAGGCCGAGGCCGGCGCATCACCTGAGGTCGGGAGTTCGAGACCAGCCTGACCAACATGGAGAAACCCCGTCTCTACTAAAAATACAAAATTAGCCAGGCGTGGTGGTGCATGCCTATAATCCCAGCTACTCGGGAAGCCTGAGGCAGGAGAATCGCTTGACCCAGGAGACAGAGGTTGCAGTGAGCCAAGATTGCGCCATAGCACTCCTGCCTGCCGACAAGAGCGAAACTCCGTCTCAAAAAAAGGTCTTTGATCTGCTGTCACGTGGCACCTGGATATGAGTACTGGCAGCAGTGAGTGTTCATTTCCTCCTCCTGCTCTCCTAATTCAGTTGCGCCTGAACACAAAACTCCAAAAGCAACCAGAGAGAGAAGCTGTGTTGAAAGATGAAAGGAGAAAAGGCCACAACCTTGGCATTCAAAGCTTTGACCCTACTTAGTTCTTGTTCTGAGTCAAAAACTCTTATTTCCAGGCTCCTCCTCTATGAAATTAGTAGATTTATACTAGTGATTCCCAGAGTATGGTCCCCTGCTCGGCAGTGTTTAACTTCAACTGGGGTCTTGTTAGAAACACAAATTCTCAGGCCCCACTCTGGGCATACAAAATCAAAACTTTTTGGTGTGGGCCCAGCAATTGAGAACCACAGTTTTACCCAGTAGATTTTGTGTTGAGGAGCTTGTTAAAAACCAGTTATGGGGCCGGGCGCAGTGGCTCACACCTGTAATCCCAGCACTTTGGGAGACCTAGGTGGGTGGATCACCTGAGGTCATGAGTTTGAGACCAGCCTGGCCAACATGGCAAAACCCCATCTCTACTAAAAGTACAAAAAAATTAGCTGGGTGTGGTGACGGGCACCTGTAACACCAGCTACTCAAGAGGCTAAGGCAGGAAAATCGCTTGAACCCAAGAGGCAGAGGTTGCAGTGAGCTGAGATCACGTCATTGCACTCCAACCTGGTCAACAAAGCGAGACTCTGTCTCAAAAAAAAAAAAAAAATTCAGTTGTGGGCAATTCTCATGTAGCTCAAGGAGTCGTGGGTTAGGGAACTAGAGAGGAAAAATTGTCTCTCAAAGCTAGAGGGGCTGCCTTACCTTTTATCTCTCCTCTCCACATCACTTAATCTTTCTTTTTTTGCTGGAGCAGATCCCACCCATGAGGGCACAGCAGAGGGCATGGAGAACATGGCAGATGCTGTCACCCATGCTCGTTTTGTGGGCACAGATCCTGCTAGTGATGAAGTTGTCCTGATGAAAATCCTTCAGGTAAGGGAGAGGGAAATAGCAATTAGGCTAATGGCCAGGGGCTGGTGCCGCGGACTCTACTTACTCTGCCCACAGCATGAAGCTGTGTTTTGACTTCACTGGGGCTTAGGGGAGCTACTTTGTTTCCAAACAAACAGCTGGGGTACCCAAAGTAAAAGCTTTTTCCAAGGAAAATCAGTAAAAGCTTTATATGAAGTGATATCAAATACCAGAAGCCTTAAATACACTTGTACCTCTGGCAGACTGTATTTGTGCCGTCCATCTCTTGGGCTCACGGGCTAGGGCTGGAATGAGTTCTGAAATATGTCAGGGTCATAAAAAGTGAAGAAACAATTCCCAGGACGAGCTCCTTGGAGACCTCTCTACCAAGCTGAGGTGAGGTCAGCATTCTTGCTAACCACTCTCTCTTACCCTTGAGTACCTCTCAGTACCTTGTTTATCACAGTATTTCCTTTTTCTTCCTGATAGGTTCTACGGACTCTGCTGCTAACCCCAGTGGGTGCCCACCTAACCAATGAATCTGTGTGTGAGATTATGCAGTCTTGCTTCCGGATCTGCTTTGAAATGAGGCTCAGTGGTAAGTGCTTGGATATTAGCCCCTTCACCATTCCTGGGGCCAGTGTCTGAGTATGAATACAGGAGGCTGTCTTCCCAGAGAGTTGGAAAATTCAGGACTTCTCCATCATCTATCTCATGCAATCATAAGGGTCTAGAAGAAATCTCTGTACTTGAATATTGTGAAGCTAGAGACCTCAGCCCATTATGCCAGGGCAGGAGTTGGGATGGATCCCAGATTGACTTAGCCCAGGCACCAAATCACCCTCTCTTGGGGTTTGTGGGATTGACACCAACCTACAAACCCCCCAGAACACATCTATCCCTCCCCTTTTTTCCCTGACTCAGTAATGCCACCTAGTGGGCCAGTAAAGTTATGGCTGCCAGGCTGAGCTGGAGCTGGTTTTAATAAGTTTGGCATAATCCTTGGTAAACAGGGTTTGGAGGGGAGTCTGCTCTGAGAACCCTCTTGATAATAGCACAGCAAGTAATGACACCTGTGTTATTTGTTTTTGCCTGTGCAGAGTTATTGAGAAAATCCGCAGAGCACACTCTCGTAGACATGGTGCAGCTGCTCTTCACAAGGTAAACCTGCTGCTGTTTGCTTCAGTCCGGCTGCCCAGGCCTCTTGAGTCTGCCTGCTTCCACACAGCCACATCAGGGACCTGGCCAACCCCACAGCCACATCAGAGGCCACTGGGATTATGGATTGGGGGTAGTTCTCTATGCCCAGGGTTACTGAGCAAGGGAGGAGGAGGAGGGAGCTGATTTCGCCTCAGGTGGAGGCAGAGGGTTATTTAGTATAGGCCAGCAGACCTCATTATGCTTCCCAAATTTGTGTTTGTTTCTGTGCAGGTAGCAGCTGGGAAAGGGAACCCAGAGAGGAAGCCAAACTCAAGGGATCCTGATTTCTGTGGGAGAGGGCCAAGGTTAGGGTGACCAGCAATTGTGATTTGCCCGGGACTGTCCTGATTTCAGCACTAAAAGTTCTGCATCCTGGCAAACCCTTCTAAGTCCCAGGCAAACCAAGATGGTTGGTTACCCTTAGGTAAGGCCCTTAGCCTAGGGCCTAGGAGGCCTTTTATACTAGGCCTGTTTCCTGCACCTCCTTTCAACAGACTCACAGAAGAGCTGAGGCAATGGCTTCAAACCTTCCTCTGGGATTTCTTTTTGCTCTCAGATCTATAGATAATAATCCTTATTATCCACAGACTAGACTGCCCTTGGACCCTGCTGCAAAGAATTTTTTACTCCTCAGGCTCAAATTTACTGGTTTCAAAACTTCAACCTGCCTGTTAATTCTTCCCTTTTGCCTACTCTCCTAGGGTTTTGATAGACTGCCCTCCCCCCATCTCTTGGCAGCAGTATTTACCAAGTGAATATAAGCAGGAAGGAATCAGTCTTAGGATAAAAAGAGCCTCCACACTCCAAGGGCACTTACCTTGCTCTCACGACTACCTCCTTTTGTCCATGTCACACATCCCCCGATTCCTGTGGCTCTTTGATGAAGCTCTGAAAAGGGTGAAATTAGTCTGCTTCTCTTTTGTAGCCTTTTCTAAGACACAGGGCATGCTCTGTCTCAGAGCACCTTTGGTTTGTGGCTGGCATGGAGGGGGACATTTGTCATTATCCCTAATGACAGTTGATGGATTCTCTATCTTATAGGTTACCTCAGTTTAAAGAAGAACCCAAGAACTATGTGGGGACCAACATGAAGAAGGTATGATGTGAGAGCTGATCTGCTGTCCCTCATCCAAACCATAATCTCCCAACTTCAGTGCCTTGGGGTAACCTTGCTTTGCAAAGATATGCTTTGCTTGGAATCTAGAAGTAGCTCTCACTCCTTTAGTGAGAAATATATTACCTCCCAGATATATCCCTTCCCCAGCTTTTCCACTCTGGCCTATCTTTGAACCACCATGTCAGCTGGTGAGCCAGTTCTTCATGGAGACTGCATGGTACCCATCAGTCTTGGCTAAAAATGTCTGTTGACAAAGATGAAAGTCCTGCATCCCCTCAAGATTTAGCCTTATCCGCAGGTAGAAGGCCTAGAAAGGCTGTGTCCCAAATCCTACCTCAATGCTGAATTAGACTGGGCTCTTGATTGTGCTAGTCTGTATTGAAGAAATTAGTCAAGCTTGACTCCAGACATTTAAGAACCGAAGGGTTCTTAAACTGCTAGGAGAAGAATGGTGGTCAAAAGAATGGCTTCTTTCTATCTTGAACTGAAGCCCTGGACTTCACAGGCCTTTGATGAGGATTCTGCTTGCAGCCCTAAGAGGTCTTACCTATGGAAATGACCCTTAGTTGTGTGGTGCATGCACCTGACCTTCTCCTCTCCCCTGCTATCCATCCCCATTCCTGCCCTGTGCCCTGTTGGTGTGTGTCTGAGTTTATTTCACTCTGTTTAAATCGTGCGTTTGCCTGTCTTTCGCAGATATCTCCATGTCTCCTCAACAAACTGGAGCTAAGTAGTGGGGAGCAGACCAAAGCCCTGAACCAGTTAGAGAGGGTACTACTCTTTAAGAACCTCAAGGTCTCTCTCCCTCTCTCTCCCTTCCCTTTTTTATTTCTTTAAATGTTTATTTTGTATATGTAACACCTGGGTCCCATTTCCATTGTATAGAGCACAATTTACCCTTCCCTAGTAACACAGCACGGCTTTGGAAGAATTGCACGTGATTGTAGCTTTGCAGTGTTGGGAATTCTCCTGGGCATCTGGTTGCCTGGAGACAGGAGAAGGAAGACTTCAACATCACATAGTTAGCCTAGAAAGCCTGGGGTCTGCTGTTACCTTGTGGGGAGGCTTAAGATCTACCATTTCTAGGGAAACTATGAGGGACCTTCAAGACCCTTCCCCCTTCTCCTTCTTCTTGTCTCAGAGCTGGCATAAAGAGCTTAAGCACAGTCCTCAGCTCTATCTGGATACCTGGACTGGGTTTGGAGGGAAAGGGTAGTCCATCTAGTTGGGATCTGTTTTTTTTTTTTTCTTGGTTACCATTAAAGAGGTCATTCCAAGGATTAGAACTCTAGATTGATGGAAAGAAGCCAGGTGCCAGGATAGCCCAGGACACTGGGAATACTTTGGGATCTGTAAAGATCCCTCTGTCCTCTAAAAGTCAAGGTGTAGGGTAGCTTAGGGAGGGATCCAAGCTAAAGATTACCCTAATCTGCATATACCTGCCTTAGGAAGAAAGGAGAGAGAAGGAGGTGTGGACTATCTGGGCTATCCATCACAAGAGTGTGCATGCTGAAGGTGTGGTTGTGGACATACAGGTCATTGAAAATAAAAAACTCTGTGTATGTACACCTAGCTAGATAGTCCATTGGCCCGTGTTCTCTTTGAATGTGTTGTGTCATTTCATTTGTGTGCTTGCATAGTCTCAAGCTGCAGCTCTCATTAGTGGCTATCCAGCATGTTACCATGATTATTAACCTGGGACCTGCTCCTTTTTTGTAAAGCTTACACTGTCCTTTGGAATACAGAGTCATACAGTTAAGGTGGTATAGAGTTCCATGAATACCTACTGCCCACCCCACACCTTCAGACCTTAGGAAAAGGAGAACAACTATACCTTACGAGGGGTGAGGCGTTTGTGAGAACTGGCAGCCTCTTGGCCCCTACTCCAGCCAGGAGGCTGAGAACACTAAAACACTCATTGAAATAATCAGGTTGGAGCAAGCTTTGCAGAAGATAGAGAAGGATGTGAAAAACTGATCCTCATATGGGGAGGAATCTCAATGACTGACTGGCTTCTCAGTGAAAGTAGGACTGCCTGGAGTCCCTGAAATGGGGCAGCCTCCTGGAGAGAAAGGCTCCCTCATAAAAGTAGATCCAGTTCTTAGTTCGTTTGGGAGCTCAATGATAACTGCCAATAGAGCCAGGAGGTCCCTCATTGATCTCTTGGCCTCTTGCCCTTTTGCATATTTGGCGGGCTCTTTTCCCATAACATTTTTTACTATGAACTTGATCCAGTTGAGCTCCAGTGGTTCCTGGGGAGAGGATTCTTTTGCTTCCTGCTTAGCTATAGTGCTCAGTATGCCTGAAGCTCAGTTCTAGGCATATGACTGCAGGCATTTTGGAGATGGATTATCTAGAAGTATAAATCCAATATGAGGCTGTTGCTATGTTACTAAGAGCTGGGGGAAGGAAGGGCTCAGCTCTTCAGCCTCTTTATTGGAAGGAGCTATGGGTAGGAATGGAAGAAGTATGTGTTTTCTAAGCAAGGAATCAAAGATTACCCAGGTTCTGAGAGCTTGGGGGAGCTTAAGGAATGGAGTCTATCCCTAACAAAAGGAATTGAACAGGCCATGGATAATAGGATATATTTAGCCTTTAGGAAGAGGCAGAGAGAAAAAGTGCTTCTACTCTCTTTAGAGTCATTCTAATGGTTTCTGGAATAGCGTTGCCATTGCCATTGTCGGAATGGTCCAATCCAGGAATGGTCTAATCCAGGAATGGTCTATCAGTCTAGGAATAATTTAGAATGACTCTGTAGAGGGACTGAGTTCACACCCAACTGAGAAAACATCGGGACTTAAAAAGCAAAATAGGGCCGGGCACGGTGACTCACGCCTGTAATCCCAGCACTTTGGGAGGCCGAGGCGGGTGGATCACGAGGTCAGGAGATCAAGACCATCCTGGCTAATACGGTGAAACCCCGGCTCTACTAGAAATACAAAAAAAATTAGCCAGGCTTGGTGGCAGGTGCCTGTAGTCCCAGCTACTCGGGAGGCTGAGGCAGGAGGATGGCGTGAACCCGGGAGGCGGAGCTTGCAGTGAGCCGAGATTGCGCCACTGCACTCCAGCCAGGACCACAGAGCGAGACTCCATCTCAAAACAACAACAACAACAACAACAAAAAATGGGCCTAAACAAAGTAACTTTGAACTTAGAATGGAGGAAATACATAAAAACACAGATCCTAGGGAGTAGTCAACAGGTGACAGAGATTGTCCCTTGCCACTAAAAGGAAGCTATAGGAAGAACAGAAATACAGCAAGAGGGTAGTGGAACAGAACAAGGAGTCAAGGAATCAGTGGCCTTACCATCTGACAACATAAAACTGCATCTGGAAAGACCAATAGTGAGAGGGACAGGTGGTCTCATTGATACAACAAATTGGGAGCAGCAGAGAGCACAGCAGCAGCATTACATGACCTTCTATGCTGAACTCCACAAATAAACTGGGAGGCCATTCCTTCCTTAACTCGAAGGAATGAGCTTTTGACCAGTCTGATACAGAAATTCCAGAGAGTAAGAGGTATGTTCGCTGGGTGCGGTGGCTCACACCTGTAATCCCAGCACTTTGGGAGGCTGGGGCAGGCAGATCACCTAAGGTCAGGAGTTAGAGACCAGCCTGGCCAACATGGTAAAACCCTGTCTCTACTGAAAATACAAAAATTATCCAGGCGTGGTGGCCCACACCTGTAATCCCATTTACTCGGGAGGCTGAGGCAGAAGAATCACTTGAACCCAGGAGGCAGAGGTTGCAGTGAGCTGAGATTGTGCCACTGCACTCCAGCCTGGGTGACAAAGTTAGACTCCGTCTCAAAAAAATATATATATATATGTTTATGGTTTAGGCCCAGTTCATAAGCAATAAGAAAGCTAGGACAGGAAGGAATAGGCTCTCATAGTTGGATAAAACTACAAGTAGGAGACTGCTTTACAAGCTAGTTGAGGAGGAAAGCCGGGAGACCATGCACCTGTAGATGTGAGTGTCGGGGCAAAGGAGACCCTGCCCTTACACTTTCTGCAAGAGGGTCATGCATCATCCATAGGATTCAGGATTTCTTGCTTAATGTAATACTCAGGACCCAGAGAAGCAGAATGATAAGTGTGAGGGCTGGCCCTACCAATGACCAGCCCAGAAACAGAATGTCACCTTTTACATGGAGGCTGCCATGCCAACCTATGAAGTAGTAAATGTAGAAGCCAAGTTAGAAGAGTGGGAATGTGAACTGATGGTCTAGAGTCTTACTTTAGCATAGATATTTCTATATCTAGAAAACAAGATATAGCTTGTTTTCTAGAGATCAGTAGGACTAAATGAAGGGAGATTAATAGGGATAGTGTCTTAGTTTGAATACCAGTGCTAATGGGGTATGATATTCCCAGCTGAAAATGAGAGCAGGAGGCATGAGTGATTCATCCAAGTGGAAGAAACAGAAGAGATCCCCTCGGCCCCCACGCCATATGACCAAAGTCACACCAGGTTCAGAGCTGCCCACTCCCAATGGAACCACCTTATCATCTAACCTCACTGGTGAGTGCCCTGGACTGCTTCCTCTCATTAGAAGAAGAGCTCCTTTCTGTCTTAGGGATTTTGAAATTGAAGACCAAGCAACTGAGGGGCTTTGGTTTTGGTGCTGAGAACAAAAAGGGAAACTCCAGGTCAAATCAGACTGTGACCATTCAGCAACTCTGCAGCGATTTAAGGTTGTTCTCTGACAACTTTAGAGACCAATATATGCAAAGATAAGCATGTAATCTGGGAAACAAGAGACCCTAGTACCATGGAGGGTTTGTTTTGCCCACAGCCTCTTTCTTCTCCTACAAGCATCACGTACTTTTCTTGGCAGGCGGCATGCCCTTCATTGATGTGCCCACTCCCATCTCCTCTGCAAGTTCAGAAGCTGCCTCAGCAGTGGTCAGTCCCTCTACAGACAGTGGCCTGGAATTCTCCTCCCAAACCACTTCCAAGGAAGACCTTACTGATCTAGAGCAACCTGGCTCTCCAGGGTACAGCACAGCTACAGAGCCTGGGAGCAGTGAGCTAGGTGTTCCTGAGCAATCTGACCTCCAGGTATGACTTGGATTTTTAAATTTCCCTCTTCAATATTCCAGTGTGGGAACTGGCTTGATCCTTTGGATCCTTTATGCAGGACTTGGCTCAAAAGAAGCTTGGGGTAGCTTCAAAAGAAGCTCTGATCTTTCGTGCTTCTCAGAATTGGTTGTGCTGCCTAGAAAACCCACAGCATAACTCACTGTGAGAGGTGGCTCATGAGATTTATCAAGTTATACATACAGGTAGTACTTGACAAAAGGGAAGGAGCTGGCCATAGCTTTTTCTGGAAGGTAATGATCGAAATTCTAAGCCTGTGAGAGCCTCTGTGTCTCTAGGGTTCTAGTTACTATAGGTCAATGAAGCCTCAGGAGATGTTTTTCTGAGTCCTTCATCATACTCCTGCCTGAGCCATCTTGCAGTGATTCATAAACCACTGAGCTGGCCCTACATCTGTAGCCCATTAGAGACAGCTTGGAAGACAGGTACTTGAGGGGATTAAGTTCTAAGTTGCCCTTGCCTCATCCCTCTTCCCATATCTCCCTGCTACTGGTCATAGCAGGAAGGGACCCATGTGGAAAAGTCCCAGTCAGCATCTGTGGAGTCCATCCCTGAAGTGTTAGAGGAGTGCACATCCCCTGCTGACCACTCTGACTCTGCCTCTGTCCATGACATGGATTACGTCAATCCCCGGGGCGTGCGCTTTACACAGTCCTCCCAGAAAGAAGGTGGGTACTCTGGCAGGCTCTGCCAGTTCACCTCCCCCATCCTACCTACTAAGCTGCCTGAGCCTAGACCATCTTAGACCAAGATACTGGACTACTGCCTGTTGCTCCAAGTTCTAGGCTATTTTCTAGTCAGGAAATGGAGTGAAGCCATAAGACTGTTGGCATGGATGGAGCCCTTCCCTAACTTATACTATAGGAAGGAAGTTTGAGGGGCGATAGAAAGCAAGAAGGAAGAATAAAAAGTTTAGGACTTTTAACAGAAAGGTAGGATCATCAATTCTGATTTCCTCCAGAAGTAGACTAGTTCCCTCACCTCCCCAGGGGGAAAAAAAAATCCTTTTCCTTTTTTTTTTTTTTTTTCCCCCTGTTGCCCAGGCTGGAGTGCTGCAGTGGCACAATCACAGCTCACTGTAACCTCAACTTCCTGGGCTCAAGCAGTCCTCCCACCTCAGCCTCCCAAGTATTTGAGACTACAGGCATGTACCACTGCGCTTGGCTCCTTTTAAAAAATCTTTTGTAGAGATGAGGTCTCTCTATGTTGCCTGGGCTGGTCTCAAACTCCTGGCCTCAAACAATCCTCCCATCTTAGCCTACCAAAGCACTAGGATTACAGGCATGAGCCATCATGCCTAGCCCTTTTCCTCAAAGAGAATCACTTACCTTAAATTGCCTTGTGTAATGCAGAGCAGGCTAGGCAAAGCCAGCAGACTAGTTGTTTTATAGCAGTCTCACTCTCCTCCTGGCCTTCCCCAGGCACAGCTTTGGTCCCCTATGGTCTTCCCTGCATCCGCGAGCTCTTCCGATTCCTCATCTCCCTCACCAATCCACACGACCGCCATAACTCAGAGGTTATGATTCACATGGGATTGCATTTGCTGACAGTGGCCCTTGAGTCAGCCCCTGTAGCCCAGTGCCAGACCCTCCTGGGCCTCATCAAGGATGAGATGTGCCGTCATTTATTCCAGGTAAGACAAGATTGCTAGAGGGTCTCAGAGCCTCTTTCAAGGGCCAGGGGAACACAGGGAGGTCTGGCTGATTACGCAAAGAGTATAGGACCTAGGAAAGCATCTCCCTCCCAGTTGGCCTGTAGTTTTAGTAAGAGGGTTTCAGTAGTTCCCCAGGGACTCTGGCAGCCAGAGAGAAATATAGGAATGGCTAGATGTAGAGTTCCCTGGAAACACTGGACCTCAGTGACACCTTCACTCAGTTTGCCTCTCCTGCCTCTCTTGGTTGAGCCATAGTCAGCTTCAGAAACCTCACAGCCGGGCTGGGCACAGTGGCTCACATCTGTAATCCCAGCACTTTGGAAGCAAAGGCAGGGGGATCACGAGGTCAGGAGATCGAGACCAGCCTGACCAAAGTGGTAAAACCCAGTCTCTACTAAAAATACCAAATTAGCTGGGCGTGGTGACGTGTGCCTGTAATCCCAGCTACTCGGGAGACTGAGGAAGGAGAATATCTTGAACCCAGGAGGCAGAGGTTGCAGTGAGCTAAGATCACGCCACCGCACTCCAGCGTGGGCGACAGAGTGAAACTCTGCCTCAAAAACAAAACAAAACAACGAAACTCATGGCCTACCCTACTCTGATCTCCAGCTACTCAGCATAGAGCGACTGAACCTTTATGCTGCTTCCCTGCGAGTATGCTTCCTACTGTTTGAGAGCATGCGGGAACACCTCAAGTTCCAAATGGAGGTGAGTTTCTTGACGTGGGAAGAAAAGAGGAAAAAAAACAGGGAAATATATGGCATCTTCAGTGGGGCCAGCTCTATCATGCTACAGAGATAGGATTTAGGGACTTCCTATAGGAGAGTGCTTTTAGCCTCCGGAAGGTTCAATCAGCTGGCCTCTTGCGGAAAAGTTAAAAGGAGACTAAAGGAAACTGGCTGACCCCAAATATGAGAACTGCCAGGTAACCTCACCATGAGTGGGAACAGCTCTTCTGCCCAGCAGTTACTCTGCAACACAAGCAGGTAAGTCAAGCCAGCATTGTCACTAAATTGCTAAAAGGAACTCTAAATAGGACCAGGTCATGTTCACATAGAGAGCACAAAAGGGCAAGAGACAACTTTTCTGGAACCAGGTATGTGGTAGAGAGCCAGGCCTTATGCCCCAACATGGAGGCCAAAGAAGAGATATATTTAGGGGATGGAATACCTTTGGGTGTCTCTTAATACATGCCTCTCGGCCAGGCTTCTGCATCCTGTTTAATGTTTTTCCTGTCTAATTTTTTCTCTTCCTATCTTGAATCCTTTCCCCACCCAAATGGCAATTACTGGGTTATTGCCAGATGTACATCAAAAAGCTTATGGAGATCATCACTGTGGAGAACCCCAAGATGCCTTACGAGATGAAGGAGATGGCACTGGAGGCCATTGTGCAGCTCTGGCGCATCCCCAGCTTTGTCACAGAGCTCTACATCAACTATGATTGTGACTACTACTGTTCCAACCTCTTTGAGGACCTCACAAAGCTGCTGTCCAAGGTGCTGAACACTATTAACTGGCCTCTAAAAAAAGGCATTATAAAGGAAATCTCCCTGGTGGTAGTGAGGATGCTACATACAGAGAGGGGAACACTTGAGAGCTGGGAAACCGAAAGAAGAAAGGTGTTTTCTAAAGGCAATGTACAAGTTAGAAGAGGTTTTGGAAATTTTTAGAAAATGATCAAAGTGTAAAGTGTTCTCCTAACTATGAGTCTAATGGATCTGTTTACCTTCCAGAATGCCTTCCCTGTGTCTGGTCAACTCTATACAACACACCTACTATCTCTTGATGCCCTATTGACAGTGATTGACAGCACCGAGGCCCACTGCCAGGCCAAAGTCCTCAACAGCATCACCCAGCAAGAGAAGAAGGAGACAGCCAGACCAAGCTGTGAGATAGTAGATGGCACCCGAGAAGCTAGCAATAGTGAGAAGCATTTTTTTCTTTGATGAACCCAGGGTTCTATGCTTATCCCTTCTCTACTGTGAGTCCTTTCTCCTATCCTTAGGTCACTTCCCCTGGGATGCTCCCAATTCTGTTTCTGGGCTTTGGCGGTTTAAATCACAGGCCAGTCAGGCAGATTAGCAGAACTCATAGCCTTCTCCCTTTTTCCTTCTCCCCACTTTAGTTTTTTACAGAACTATTTTTCTTTATGACAAGAGAACAGATATTAAAGAATATAGGATTTCTGGCTGGGCGCGGTGGCTCAAGCCTGTAATCCCAGCACTTTGGGAGGCCGAGACGGGCGGATCACGAGGTCAGGAGATCGAGACCATCCTGGCTAACACGGTGAAACCCCGTCTCTACTAAAAAAATACAAAAAACGGCCGGGCGCGGTGGCTCAAGCCTGTAATCCCAGCACTTTGGGAGGCCGAGACGGGTGGATCACGAGGTCAGGAGATCGAGACCATCCTGGCTAACATGGTGAAACCCCGTCTCTACTAAAAAAATACAAAAAAATTAGCCGGGTGTGGTGGCGGGCGCCTGTAGTCCCAGCTACATGGGAGGCTGAGGCAGGAGAATGGCGGGAACCCGGGAGGTAGAGCTTGCAGTGAGCCGAGATCGCGCCACTGCACTCCAGCCTGGGCGACAGAGCGAGACTCCG